>NC_042985.1:17412194-17647194 GCF_901001165.1 Salmo trutta
TTGGACTCCCTGATTTGTGCATCATTCTGGTGGTTGGTGACGGAAAATAACCATACCACAATATAGCCTCCTTCACCGACATTTTTTTCTTCCTGTCAACGAAAGCATGTGTATAAGCTCTAGGAACTCGACTTACCAGACATGAAGTGAAATGTAGGGACATGCTATCAAATAAACATATGAATCCAACTTCTGTTCAAACCGCACCATATTCCTGCTGTGTAGGAAGTCTCGTGTGAAGTGCATGGTTGCAGCCCGCTGTCTAACTTGGTAGGAACAGTGGCGACCCATCATTCAGGACCGGGGGGCTGAGCCCCACCTGTTTTGAGCCCCACCTGTTTAGTGCCTGTTTTGCATGTTATTTTGGCATTAATACCTGTCACATATCAGTTTACAAACAATGTAAAAAAACATATATATTATTGAGTTAATAAAGTTGCATACAAACATGGTCTGTTTTTGGTTTTCTTTTGTAAGGCAGCTCCAAAATGCAGGTGTTTCAACCAGCTCAGTGCTTTCTTTGGTGGTGGGGCAGCCAGCGGAAAATGCAGAGCGTAGGGGTTGGTAATGTTCTCTAGCTGACCCATGATTGGCTCAGTATTCTGTCAATAATGGGGACAATACATCACCGCAAAATATGCATAAGTAGCTAAAAAATTCAAGCCCCTTGGGTGGTGCCATAGAGTTACATTAGAAGTGCCCATCCAACAAGGCTCATGGTCATTGGTCATGGTAATCAAATCATGTTATATCTATAGTAGCTTTGATTGGACAGATCATGTCAACATCATACTTCCAAAATCTTAGCTAGCAAGAGTGGATGTGTGGTCCAAGTCTGGGTATAAGGGTCTCTTTTCTTAAAAGGATAAACATTCAACATTGGTCATGCTGTCAATCCAGCATGACTTCTGCAGCTTTCAAAACAACTGGAAACTCAGAACTGGGAAATCTCAGACTTCGGTGAGTTCAAGAAAAACTGAAAACTCCAAGTTGGGTACTCGGGCTTCTTTCTAGAGCTCCAACCTGAAGATCACTAATGTCATGATTTGACCTTGTCTTGTTTTCTTGAAAGCACCATAAATCCAGAGAATGCCAGTCTTTGATGACAAAGTTTGATGACAAAATTAGCCCACGAAGGACCCCCGTGCCACCTTCCTATTCAAGTGAGCACAGCACAACAAGATGAGTCCAAAAAAGTATTGTTTGCTGCTACATAAATGATGTAATATGGCAGGGAGATATGTATACCATAGCTAAGAAAGTAATACTAAGTGCATGTTGTGTAGTAAGCTGTTAGTAGCCCATATGCCTCGCCCTAATAATTTGGTCCATTTTCCCCTCATAATTTAGCCTACTTTTCTGACTTGGTGGTGCACATGTAGTATGTAGTCTGTTTTAGAGAAATGTCAACATCGAATATCTTTCATTGTCTGCTTATATGCCCCATTAATTTATCCTACCGTTCTGATTTGGTGTACATGGAGAATACTGTAAGAACGGCCCATGTTCTGAATTCTGTCGCTGTACATTTAAAAAGTGCTGAACAAATAGTTATATTGACAACGTCTGTCCTAGCTTGCTCATTAATGTCTAATGTAAATTACGGATTGCGTCTTGTCCGCTCGTCGTCTCCTTATGCCATAGTTTGTACATTTCAATTGTCTGTAGAAACCACATTTGCTTAAGCAAGTCAGCCATATCAGCTCTGTTTTTTAAAAGGCAGTAAATGAGGCTGAATGAACTGTTTCACTGCCAGACAAGTTCCGCTGATAGACAGGTGTAGCAGTGGTTAGGAACCAATATACACAGGCAGTTAGGAAAGCAAAGGCTAGCTTTTTCAAACAGAAATTTGCATCCTGTAGCACAAACTCCAAAAAGTTCTGGGACAATGTAACGTCCATAGAGAATAAGAGCTGCCCACTGCACTGAGGCTAGGAAACACTGTTACCACCGATAAATCAATGATAATTGAGAATTTCAATCAGCATTTTTCTACGGCTGCCAATTACTGGAACGAATTGCAAAAATTCCTGACGCTGGAGACTCATATCTCCCTCCCCAGCTTTAAGCACCAGCTGTCAGAGCAGCTCACAGATCACTGCACCTGTACATAGCCCATCTGTAAATAGCCCATCCAACTACCTCATCCCCATACTGTTCTTTTTTTCTCCTTTGCACCCCAGTATCTCTACTTGCACATTCATCTTCTGCACATCTATCACTCCAGTGTTTAATTGCTAAATTGTAAATATTTCGCCACTATGGCCTATTTATTGCCTTACCTCCCTTATCTTACCTCATTTGCACACACTGTATATAGACTTTTCTATTGTGTTATTGACTGTATGTTTGTTTATTCCATGTGTAACTCTGTACTGTTGTTTGTGTCACACTGCTTTGCTTTATCTTGGCCAGGTCGCAGTTGTAAATGAGAACTTGTTCTCAACTGGCCTACCTGGTTAAATAAAGGTGAAATAAAAAATAAAATATTAAGGTGTTTGGACTGCTGTTGGGACTCTGCTGTTTGGACAACTTTATGTAGGCTCAGTTTGTGGGCACTGTTTGTCACCATTATAGTCCAATTCATGTATTGTTTAGTGTTGTGTTGTGGCTTGTTGGCATGCATCTAAAAATTTTTTTTTTTAGTTTTCCCCACCAAGATTTACATGCTAAATTATGGTGCAGTTTGGACAAAAAACTCGCGACTCATCATCCACCGGCCCTAAATGGCAGGATGCCACTGTTCCTACCAAGTTAGACTGCGGGCTACCATTAGACCACGCACTTCACACGAGACTTCCCACACAGCAGGAATATGGTGCGGTTTGAACAAAAGTTGGATTCAGATGTTTATTTGATAGCGAGGGACACATTTCACTTTATGTCTGGTCCGTAGAGTTCCTAGAGATTACATATCTGCTTTTGTTGACACAAATTCTTTTTTGGGGTGAAGGAGGCTACGGTTATTTTCCGTCGCCAACCACCAGAACAATGACCAACTTGTGTCCCAAAGCAAGTTGATTTAGTATTATAGTAATGATAACATGATCATGATAGCCCATGTCCCTTGTTGATGTGTATTTGCATCAGATTGACGTAAACATTATGTGTATTGCAAGCTGTTTTTCACTTCCGATAAACACAACTTGTAGTTTCTCAGTACCTTACATTGGTGTTATGAAATATTTTCCAATTTTCCTTCTAGGCTTTGGAGAATAGTCCAATTACAAGGGTGTGAAAAGGAGAAGCTGCCATAGTCTGCAATTGTGTTGTTAAGAAAACCTAAACAAAAGGATTAGAATGTGAGAAGTGTTCCCAACATCTCAGGTGGCTGGAGAGAGAGAGAGAGAGAGAGAGAGAGAGAGAGAGAGAGAGAGAGAGAGAGAGAGAGAGAGAGAGAGAGAGAGAGAGAGAGAGAGAGAGAGAGAGAGAGAGAGAGAGAGAGAGAGAGAGAGAGAGGTGAAAGAGAGACAGAAAGAGAGAGAAAGAGAGAGAGAGAACAGTGGCAGAATACTTGACCACTGTGACTGGCTCAAACTTACGGAAAGCTTTGACTATGTACAGACACAGTGAGCATAGCCTTGCTATTAAATAAGTCCACTGTAGGCAGACCTGGCTCTAAAGAGAAGACAGGTTACAGTTGAAGTTGGAAGTTTACATACACTTAGGTTGGAGTCATTAAAACTAGTTTTTCAACCACTCCACAAATGACTTGTTAACAAACTATAGTTTTGGCAAGTCGATAAGGACATCTAATTTGTGCATGACACAAGTAATTTTTCCAGCAATTGTTTACAGACAGATTATTTCACTTAGAATTCACTGTATCACAATTCCAGTGGGTCAGAAGTTTACATACACTAAGTTGACTGTGCCTTTAAACATCTTGGAAAATTCCAGAAAATGATATGTCTTTAGAACTTCTGATAGGCTAATTTACAAATAATTTTGTCAATTGGAGTTGTACCTGTGGATGTACTTCAAGGCCTACCTTCAAACTCAGTGCCTCTTTGCTTGACATCATGGGAAAATCAAAAGAAATCAGCCAAGACCTCCGAAAAAAATTGTCTGGTTCATCCTTGGGAGCAATTTCCAAACGCCTGAAGGTACCACGTTCATCTGTACAAACAACAGTATGCAAGTATAAACACCATGGGACCACGCAGCCGTCATACTGCTCAGGAAGGAGACTCGTTCTGTCTCCTAGGGATGAACGTACTTTGGTGCGGAAAGTGCAAATCAATCCCAGAACAACAGCAAAGGACCTTGTGAAGATTCTGGAGGAAACAGGTACAAAAGTATCTATATCCACAGTGAAACGAGTCCTATATCAACATAACCTGAAAGGCCGCTCAGCAAGGAAGTAGCCACTGCTCCAAACCGCCATAAAAAAGCCAGACTACAGTTTGCAACTGCACATAAGGACAACGACCATACTTTTTGGAGAAATGTCCTCTGGTCTGATGAAACAAAAATAGAACTGTTTTGCTATAATGACCATCGTTATGTTTGAAGGAAAAAGGGGGAGGATTGAAAGTCGAAGAACACCATGCCAACCGTGAAGCACGGGGGTGTCAGCATAATGTTGTGGGAGGGACTGGTGCACTTCACAAAATAGATGGCATCATGAGGAATGAAAATGATCTGGATATATTGAAGCAACATCTCAAGACATCAGTCAGGAACTTAATGCTTGGCCGCAAATGGGTCTTCCAAATGGACAATGACCCCAAGCATAGTTCCAAAGTTGTGGCAAAATGACTTAAGGACAACAAAGTCAAGGTATTGGAGTGGCCATCACAAAGCCCTGTCCTCAATCCTATAGAACATTTTTGGGCAGAACTAAAAAAGTGTGTGCGAGCAAGGTGGGCTACAAACCTGACTCAGTTACACCAGCTGTGTCAGGAGGAATGGGTCAAAATTCACCCAACTTATTGTGGGAAGCTTGTGGAAGGCTACCCGAAACGTTTGACCCAAGTTAAACAATTTAAAGGCAATGCTACCAAATACTAATTGAGTGAATGTAAACTTCTAACCCAATGGGAATGTGATGAAAGAAATAAAAGCTGAAATAAATCATTTTTCTACTATTATTCTGACATTTCACATTCTTAAAATAAAGTGGTGATCCTGAATGATGTAAGACAGGGAATTTTTACTAGGATTAAATGTCAGGAATTGTGAAAAACTGAGTTAAATGTATTTGGCTAAGGTGTATGTAAACTTCCGACTTCATCTGTATGTGCACACTGCCCTCAAAATTAGGTGGAAACTAAGCTGCACTTCGTACCCTCCTGCCAAATGTATGAACATATTAGAGACACATATTTCCCTCAGATTACACAGATCCACAAAGAATTCAAAAACAAACCCAATTTTGATAAACTCCCATATCTACTGGGTGAAGTACCACAGTGTGCCATCACTGCAGCAATATTTGTGACCTGTTGCCACAAGAAATGGGCAACCAGTGAAGAAAAAACACCATACAACCCATATTTATGTTTATTTATTTTCCCTTTTGTACTTTAACTCTTTGTACATCATTACAACACTGTATATAGACATAATATGACATTTGAAATGTCTATTCTTTTGGAACTTCTGCGAGTGTAATGTTTACTGTTCATTTGTATTGTTTATTTCACTTTTGTTTAATATCTATTTCACTTGCTTTGGCAATGTAAACATTTGTTTCCCATGCCAATAAAGCCCTTGAATTGAATTGCATTGAGAGAGAGAGCAAGAGAGAGAGAGGGAAAGGGAGAAAGAGAGAGAGAAAAAGAGAGAGCATGTGTGCCTGAGGCATCAGGCAGTTTGATATAATGGGAATTTCAGTCGTGTCTTGTTTGTCTGTGAGCTGAGCAGCATCTCTTCCAGAGCTCTGCCTGTGTGTGCTCTAATTACAGTCGAGATTAGAGCGGAGCAGGCACATTAAACTGCTACCAGCCACTGTTTGTAATTGCTACAAGCAAATGTTTGTAATTATTAACAGATTGCTTTACTGTTGATAATTAAAACCACAACAGAACTTACTTAATGACTGTCTGGAGATGGCACTCTCAAATTGACAAAGTAAGCCACAGAAAATATGTTTTTATATTCTCCCTTTCTATCTGGGGTTTTTTCTTGTTCTCTCTCTATTCTATCTCTTCTTTCTACACAGTTTTCTTGTTCCTGATTTCCCTTGCTTCCTCATTGAAGATCAAGCGATCCTCCTCCAATCAAAAACAAAGGAAGCAAAGACTGTTGGACATAGTACTCCAGTGTTGATAGGAAGACTAGTGACTGAAGAAGCTAAATGAATAACAATATGTATACAAACAATGCATCGTTTGCTAAGACAGCTATTAATTTAGCTTCTTCAGTCAGTAGTCTTCCTATCAACACTTGAGTACTATGTCCACTATGTCCACTATGTCCCCCATAGCAATGTTTGGCCATTATCCATGAGGAAAACGATACATTGAGTCCTTGGTATTATTAGCTGCAGAGCCATGTTGGTAATCCAGCCACCTGTTGTTGGGTATTTAGAATGAGTTCTATAATATACAGTTACAGTTTATAAAGTACTGGTACGGTAGTCTATAAGCAGGAGGTGGGATCTGTTGGACAATTCAAATCAAATCAAATCAAAGTTTACAGTGAAATGCTTACTTACAGGCTCTAACCAATAGTGTGAAAAAAAAGGTATGTGTGTGTGTGTGTAGGTAAGTAAAGAAATAAAACAACAGTAAAAAGACATTTAAAAATAAGAGTAGCGAGGCTATATACAGACACCGGTTAGTCAGGCTTATTGAGGTAGTATGTACATGTAGGTATGGTTAAAGTGACTATGCATATATGAATGACAGAGAGTAGCAGTAGCGTAAAAAGAGGTGTTGGCGGGTGGTGGGACACAATTCAGATAGCCCGGTTAGCCAATGTGTGGGAGCACTGGTTGGTCAGGCCAACTGAGGTAGTATGTACATGAATGTATAGTTAAAGTGACTATAAACAGAGAGTAGGGGGGGGGGGGGGGGAGGCTAGAGCGTCCGTCTCAGATGCCAGACAGGGATTTATTGTAAATAAATAAACACGTCTCCATCACAGTCAGTAGATAATGGCTGTATCACCATCATGGCCTGAGGTGGGTCTGGATGGAAACAACTCACAATGGGCTAGGGCCAAGAAAACACTAAGAACAAAACCTAATTTTAGTATTAAAATCAGTATATTGTCTGGGAATACCACATTTCTTGTGCTAATGTGTCATGAATGATGTTAGAGTTTTATTTGAGATTTTACACTTTCACCACTCAATCTCCTCAAATAAAATCCCTTCCATAAAATCCGTCAATAGCCAAATTAACTGGATCAATATACATTTCCAAACGGTATCGCTGACAGTGACAGCATGACAGTGAACATTGTGGTGCACAGTGGAAAGGTGGGGTGTGGTATTATGTCTGAACTGGGAAGGAGCCATGATCTCACACTGTTCAAGCCTATCCTCTGATCACATTCCATTACCTATTGTATTCATTATCCTTGTTGTCATCACAGTGTCTGTTGGATTTTATGTTCTAATAAGGCAGTCTTGATGTGATAACAGATGGTGTTTCATTTCGCCAGGCCCCCACAGCACAAACGCCATGAGTTGTGTGTGTTTGATTTGATTAGAGATTTGATTTAACACATACATGGTACATTACTGCAACAGCACCCCCATTTCTCATCTGCAGGAGAAAATGAAACTGTGATGAAATGTAATATAGTCCACCTCAGGCGAAACTGGAGGGACTGGGAATTGCAGCACAATAAATCGAATGGATATTACTGCACTCAGCCAGCCCTCTGTGTGTGTGTGTGTGTGTGTGCGTGCGTGCGTGCGTATGTACGTGCGTGTGTGTGTGTGTGTGTGTGTGTGCGTGTGTGTGTGTGTGTGTGTGTGTGCTACACAAGCATGAGAGCATGAGTGTGTGGACGTGCACACAAACACACACTTGGTACTCTGGTGAACACACAGAGAGATATTCATGCACGCACACCATTGTTTGTCTGTCAGGGACAAATGTACATGTTGTTGAAGAACCTTCCCCTGCTTCCATGAAATTCACTTATATTTACCATCAGATCCATTTTACATCCTCCTAATGGATTTCAATAACCAGCTCTGAACTTCAAAGCTAATGAAGTAGATGCTCTCTCTGCCAATGAACGCATTCTAAAAAGCATGACAATTTTAGAACAGAGGATAACATGTATTGTTCATTATCAAGGCCATGTAAAATAAATGTTTTTTTTCCAGTCAAGGTTGACAGAGAGATAATGTAGAAGGAGGACATTGTGGAGTATTATACCATAACGGCAGTTCTAACTAGTTTTAGGAGGGAGCAGGTTTTGACAGAATGTAATAAGCATGGCAACAGTGATGCCTGGACGGGGACGGGGAAGGACAGCTTCTCTCTGTCAGAGTGAGAGTTAAAGGAAGAAGACAGGGATAAGGTCTTTCCTACACAGATCTGACAGATCTGAAGGTTGGTTAGGTTACTGTAGTAGCTGGAAAGGAAGATATTTTGGTCCTTTAGCTCTGATTAAACTTTGGAAACATATTATGCTTTTTGAAAAAATAGAAAATATAAACTTCTTTAAACTACTGTGGTTACAAAACTATCCTTTGAAGATATGAAGTAAGAGATTAATAATTAACTGAAAACAACCAATGGGTGAAATGTGTTTGGTCCTTCAGGGATATTTCCCCCTGTTGAGAGTCAAAGGTCATGGCAGTAGCTCTTGTCATTACTTATGTTCTCATCTCATGAATATGAATATCTCAAAAGGTAGAGTCTGTTATGTGTGTTCTGAATATGAGCATCTCTGAAGATAGAGTTCACTCTCTGTTGAGTTGTCTGAACAGATGTCAGAACACCTATGCTGCATCAGTCTATTGCTCTTTTGTGCTCTCAAATATATATAGCACCATGATGCTTCACAATCCCTGCTGCCTTCTACAGAGAAAACATGTCCTTTACCATCAGGTTAATCGTTAACCTCCACCAAGACCCCAATTTTAAAAACCAAGAAATGCTTCTGGCCATGCTTCTACCTTACAGTTTAGGAAAGAAAGGCAGAGCAGGAATTTAATGATTCAGAATGTAATGATAAAGGGAAAAGATATCGACTAGCTACAGTTGAGTGGTTGGTTGATTCATTTATTGGTCAGTGGACTGGTCAGAGTGAATCACCATTCATTTTCTGACCCATGTTTTCCCTATTCAGTTAAGTCCAGTGTGATGATCTAACCACTGCTATTTTGTGCCTGGGAGCTACAGAGCTCCTGTCATCCCTTCACCTTTGCCCTTGTCAAGATGCTTGTGCACAATCCACCATGGGAAGTGACATTACCAGGCGCCCCAAACACCTTGTGATTAGACAGACACACACAGTGGTGTGGGGAACTTGGCCTTAATGTATTTGCCAAATTGAGTTTGCTTCAAGTGCTTCTATTGTGTAAGGTTGGAGGAGGATGGTGGAAGGAGGAAAAACACTGAGACCCAATTGAAGTAAATGGATACATCTCAATTACTGTGTTCTTCATGAAAGTGGAAGTGAGTCGCAGAGGGATTATTAAAGTGGATAGGAGGATCAATGTCTGGCTGTCCTCTGCTGGACGCACTCAGAACAGAACAGAAAACCCAAACGCACCATGAGCTTTATACAGTAGCTGTGTATGCTGGTATCATTATAAGCCTCTATGAGCTAAAGCTGAGCGCAATTAATGACATTAGTAATCATTACAAACACAGCTGCAGCTCTTTTAATGGAAGAATATAATCAAGATTTTGTAATTTACTGTCTTTCTGCACCACACGAATGCATCAGCACTGCCTTGTTTAGCTGCCGCTCGTCACCATGACAACACCATTTGACAGAACCTTGTCAAACAAGTGTTCAATACCTCTCTGTTGAAGAGTCTCAAGCTTTGATCAATGCAACACAAGGTCAATAGATGTTTCAAATGAGACCAAGAGACAATGTTTAGACAAAAGAAATCCCGGAGAAATCCATGGCCACAAACAATAGTGTCTGACCAGAGGTTGTGGCTACTCTTTCCTCTTCCTCCACCTCTTTCCCTTGTTTTAGGTCTTCATTAGATCTCTGATAACGAGCTTGCTGGAGATGCTTTTAACTGTGCTCATTTGCATTTAACAAGAAATCAAGTCAAAACAGCTGAAACCTGTGTGTCCAATATCCTTGATGCAGAGCCACAATGGATCTTCCAATATATACTATGTCAGATGAAGAAGAACATCTAAACATATCCCTATGATGACATAGGCATTTTATCCTAGAACCCATATTTTATTACATATCATAATCAGTGAAATAATTTGATTATTGATCTGTTTGATGAATATGCGTTAGAGGAGAATTCAATTAAATGGCTGCCCAATCAATCCCCTTTCCAGCAGGTAACTTTAAAGGAATTTTCAATCACAGGCTAATGCCGTTCGGCGGCTTGATGAGACAATGTCTGAGAGGCAATGTAGATCAATACGGTACAACCAGATCTAACCCCAGTATGATGTGTCAGTGAGTTAACCATCCCCCAGACACACAGACACACTCACGCATGCACACACACGCACTAACAAGCTTGCAATGCTGCACGCAGCTTGATTCTGTGATTGTCATTAAGTTTCTAATTTACACCATATTTTCACATCAACTATTGGTTGAGAGTGATTTAGATTCTCTCAACCAGTGAATCCCATCTGTGTGGTATTAGAACCACGTTGTGAGTCCCAAATGTCACCCTATGCTCTACATAGTGTACTACCTTGTACTACCTTTGACCAGAGTCTTATGGGGCCTGGTCAAAAGTAGTGCACTTTATAGAGTGCCATTTGTGACTCAGCCATGCTCTGCTCTGCTCTGCTCCAGACCTGCCAATTCCACTGACAGCTGCAGTGCTAATTAGCCCAAAAGTATTCTCTTCATTACTAGTTAACCTATCACAGAGCACGCGAGGGGACGACGACGCCATCGCCATCAAATTAGTTTTATTTAAACAAATGTGTTGTTTCAATGTCATCCTATACAAATGAAATATCATTAGCTCACACTTGTTCTTGTTCCCCCCATTTGTATTCAGTGGGCACAACTCTCGTGCAGAGTTAGCTAGGAAACTATGATGAAGTGACAGGCAATTTTCCATCTAGGATATAATATTAATATCCCCAAGGTCGTATTAGTGTGGAGCTGTGTGTCATAGCCTCCAGCGCTGGGCTACTGGGTTATGAGACTACATGGCTGGGCCAGGAAAGGACAGAAGACCTGGGTTCAAATACTATTTGAAATATTTCAAATATTGTAAGCCTTTACCCTTTCCTGCCTGTAGTGCCAGGTGGGTGGGGTTTATGCTTTTGGGATTTTTTTGTGGTTCCATCGCAACAGGCAAACTCAATCAAGCACAGCTAAAGTATTTGAAATTAATTAAAATAATATTTGAACCCAGGTCTGGACAGGAGGTGAGGAGGGGAGTTTGAGGGTGTTGTCACCATAAATAAGCCTGAGTAGGGCCTGGGAAAAGCAAATCAAGGCCCTAAATCTGAGGAGAGGGTGGACACATGGACAGTTGTTCTCCTCTGAACATTGAACACCCAGATGGCTAGGTCTAGGGGCCATCTGTGTTCTCATCGATGTGCGATGAATAACACCATAGCACAGGGTGAGGTGGACAACCTACACTACCGTTCAAAAGTTTGGGGTCACTTAGACATTTCCTTGTTTTTGAAAGAAAAACACATTTTTTGTCCATTAAAATAACATCGAATTGATCAGATATACAGTGTAGACATTGTTAATGTTGTAAATGACTATTGTAGCTGGAAACGGCAGATCTACATAGGCGTACAGAGGCCCATTATCAGCAACCATCACTTCTGTGTTCTAATTGCACGTTGTGTTAGCTAATCCAAGTTTATCATTTTAAAAGGCTAATTGATCATTAGAAAACTCTTTTGCAATTATGTTAGCACAGCTGAAAACTGTTGTCCTGATTTCAGAAGCAATAAAACTGGCCTTCTTTAGACTAGTTGAGTATCTGGAGCATCAGCATTTGTGGGTTCGATTACAGGCTCAAAATGGCCAGAAACAAAGAACTTTCTTCTGAAACTTGTCAGTCTATTCTTGTTCTAAGAAATGAAGGCTGTTCCATATGAGAAATTGCCAAGAAACGCAAGATCCTGTACAGCGCTGTGTACTACTCCCTTCACAGAACAGCGCAAACTGGCTCTAACCAGAATAGAAAGAGGAGTTGGAGGCCCCGGTGCACAACTGAGCAAGAGGACAAGTACATTAGAGTGTCTAGTTTGAGAAACAGACGCCTCACAAGTCCTCAACTGGCAACTTTATTAAATAGTACCCACAAAACACCAGTCTCAATGTCAACAATGAAGAGGCGACTCCGGGATGCTGGCCTAACATAATTGCAAAAGGGTTTTCTAATGATCAATTAGCCTTTTAAAAGGATAAACTTGGGTTAGCTAACACAACGTGCCATTGGAACACAGGAGTGATGGTTGCTGATAATGGGCCTCTGTACGCTATGTAGATTTTCCATAAAAAATCTGCCATTTCCAGCTACAGTAGTCATTTACAACATTAACAATGTCTACACTGTATTTCTGATCAATTCAATGTTATTTTAATGGACAGAAAATGTGCTTTTCTTTCAAAAACAAGGAAATGTCTAAGTGACCCCAAACTTTTGAATGGTAGTGTATGTAGCACACCTGTGTCCGCCATCGGGCATGTACATTACAAGTAGCCAGTGAAGTTAGCTAACAATGTGACAAATGAAAACATCTGTTCTGAAAAACAAAGTTGTTGAATAAAATGCACACTTTACTTGGTTATTGTTATCTATATTCAGTTACAGCAACAACTTTCCTCTGTGTTTCTAGTAAGTTAAATAGAAAAGATGAAATCATCTGTCACTACTCTTCTCAATAAACAAAACAAGTTTAATCAAGGCTCTAAATGTTCCATCTAAACACTGGTGGTTTTGTATTTTATAAACTTTCATTGTAGTCAGTTTGCATTGTTATGTGCCCTCATATTCTTTCATTTCACCCTGCAGCATGCAGACAATAGAGACAAATTGTTGGGTTTTGATAGCTGTGTGTAGCTCAAGAGGTCAGCCATACGCTGATATAATTGCAGAAATATCAAAAGTGATTTCCGTTTGAATACAAAACTAACAAAAAGCCAATCAGCCTTTCACAGAGGGCTCTGTGATTGTGGGGTAGAGTTGGACACCTGAAATACATTTGGATGGAGAGGCTGGCCAAATGGTTCATTTCTTAACAGTCATATGGACAGGGAAAAGTAGCTACAGACATCCAGATGTCATCCTCATCACTTTTGAATGGGGGATTGATGACAGAAAGCATCTCTTAACTGATTGAAACAGGACCTAGTTTGGAGCAGATCCATTAAGCATAATGTTTTGTGGAACAAATACCAAGAAGTGTTTGAAACTATAGTAGAAACAATACATTACTGCCTGTTACAGGAGCCTCATCTGGATGGATCATACTGAGTGCGTGTGACCAACCACTATGGGAAAGAAAACTAGCTTGTCTCTAGTCAGCATGCTCACAAGACTGGTTCCAGAACTCACAGGGGTTTGACGTGACGGGCGGATTACAATAATTAAAAAAAGGATAATCTACGAACAAAGCCTTTTCAAAGAACCCCTTTCATATGTTTTCCATTGAATTTTGGTGAATATTCTGCCAGCGTACTTTGGAAGGGCGCTCTGACCGTGCAGTTCAGAGAAAATGGTCATTTACGCCACAGAGTCTTTGTTGTTGTCTTCATTGTGCGTTGCTGACCCCAGGCTTCTCCAAGAAAAACCTCCCACACCTCCGATTACTGGCTCATTAGGTCTGATACTAGCTGTGAGCAGAGGAGGTGCAGGGGTGGGCAGGGAGGCTGTCGTATGTCTATTTAGCCTTCACTCCCACGCCACACTTTAACCATTGAGACATTGTTTAGCAGTCTAAACCTGGGCACTGTTTAACCCCTCGTTTCTCACACTCTCATACTTCATATCAGGTCAGAGGGCAGTTTCAGAGTTTGTTTAGACGTTATCCCTCTAGCTTTATATACTGTATGATAATCTGACTTATTCTTTACATCTTTTAATTATATTTTTCATAATAATGCTAAGTAAAATAAGCTGCTGACTATCAAGATTCTGATTGTTTTTGTTGTTGTTTAAGATAGCTCTGGGGGTGAAACAGCAATATGATTCAGCGCATTGCAGAATATATACTACCATAACATGCACATATCTTACTATAGGAAGACTATAGAAACCTTTAGGGGGTGTGAAGTTGCGTTGTATTTTAAATTGTACCTATAATTCATTGAATATACTTCAAGGCTAAAGCATTTTGAGAGGTGATAGTGAATACTGGTAGAAGTTCCTATGCAGGAACATCATTCACTATGCTTGTTAAACAACAATAGTATGCACGGTATTAATTACTACATGTTGTATAACAGATGTTGAATTTAAAAGAGCATTTTTGATAGTTTCTCTCCCCCAGGCATTCAGCTGAGATGGAAAAAAAAAGAGAACAGTGGAAATGCAGCAGGCACTTCAATGACCTTCCATTTCCATGGCTACGTGCCGTTGATATATTATTATACAACTACTGTGCCGCTCTGTTTCATTTTTAATATACTCAAAATAAAGTTCTCATTCATTCAGCTCTACAGCTCCTGTGTTGAGTTCATCATTTCACTGTTGTTGTTTGAATAACTCTAAGGGTGAGCCACAGTGGAGGAGAGTAAAATACTACTCTCTCTATTTCTATCACTCTCTCTCTTTCTATTTCTCCTTCTCTTTCTCTCTCTCCTTCTCTCCCTTTCTCTTTCTCTCTCTCTCACACTCTCTCTTTCTATTTCTCCTTCTCTTTCTCTCTCTCCTCTCCCTTTCTCTTTCTCTCTCTCTCTCCCTCCCAGTTTCTCTCTCTCGCCACTTTCCCTCTCTCTCACACTCTCTCTTTCTCTCTCTCTCATTCCTTCCATGTGATCCATCAGAATTCTTATTTGGAAGACATTATACATTACTATAGTGCAATTCTCTGCAATGTTAGATAAACTGCGTGAAAGTTGTTCCTGTTGTGGTGTCTTTGGCATCATTAAAGTGAAGACTGTTATTTTATCAAATCAATTCTCTGTAATTATTATTACGTGATTAAACTAATTATGTAAATGTAATTAACTAGGAAGTCGGGGCACCAAGGAAAATCTTCAGATTACAAAGTTATAATTTTCCTACTATAACTTTTCAGATATTTTAATATCTGATCAATTAGTCTTCTAATTAATGAATTATTCTTTACCTCACGTTAGTCTCATTCCAGACATCGTAAATTGTTGGTCATCTGCACGAACCCAGCCTTCACTAGGAATCATCCATACATCAATTGTCTTAATCATTTATTTACTAACTAACTAAATAATCACAGAAATGCATAAACAAACAAAGTAGATATGGTTACAAGGAAATGATAGGGGATGTGCCCTAGTGGGCTAAACCGATATGACGCTTGGTAGACAAAGGGACTGAGAAGGGCGCGAAAGACAAAAGACACTACACAGTTGATAATTATATTAATTGAAATGCTAATCCTTTGCACATAAATGCTCACTCATTCGGAAATAATTGCAATCAATATATATATTTGCGCTCAGTGTGTCGTCATGATATCTGTTGGAACCGTTCATCTTTCTGTTGGAAAGTTCATCTGAACTTCTCTCTCTCCCATGAAGTCTTTCGTTGTTAGAATGCATACTTCAGAGTTCCATTCAGAAATGTTCTTCTAGAATAGATGTTTCGGCGGTTGTCGGTCTTCGCATTCAGTCGACATAAATTCTAGCTGCAGACTAGTAATTAGTATCGAAGATGTGCTCTTATTCTGTCGGTATCGATAGTCTCAGAGTTTAACCATTTCCACCAGTGTAGCCAATGCTCCACGTGGTTTGGTTAGGAATTCAACAATCGTTACAACCTTAGCTCCCTCAGATGACCGAGGAATGCATGGTCTCTACTCAAACCTTAGCCCTCTCGGTAATCGAGGTACGCATGGTCTCTACTCAAACCTTAGCCCTCTCGGTAATTGAGGTACCTATGGTCTCTACTCAAACCTTAGCCCTCTCGGTAATCGAGGTATGCATGGTCTCCAATGGGCTTCTCCAGGTGGGGTTTATATTCAGAACAGCAGAAAAGGGCTGTCCCATGACGCCAGATCAATGTCTGCTCATGAGGCGGGCCAATGACTCAGTTAAACTTTAAAGGGAATTGGATTCTCTTTCATTAAACAGTTTAAAATCACATTACATAATTTCACAAATAGTTTCATCTTTACTCATTCATTTTATACAATAACTAGATGCAAAACTCATAATGGAGACTCTTGTATAAACAGAGTTATGGTAATGTACATTGTTCAGTTCTCAAGTTCTGTGAGGTAGAAGAAGTTCCTTTGTTCTACTGTGAACCCTCTCTCTATACTGTACGAGGGAAGAGAGTCTCCTCTAGGAATGTATGACCTGAGATAACAGAGCCTGGGTGTAGGGGGAAGAGAGAGGTGGTGAGAGAGAGAGAGTTGGTGCATGCTACATCCAAAGAGGGCCAAGTCATGACACTCTATCTGTTGAAATAAACTGTACTGGGATCTGGAGTTGGGAACATTCTGGGTGAACTGTAATAGATTTGCAATGGATTTTTGTATCAGGAAGGGAAGGACAACATGGGAATAACAGCAAGCATTATAGAGATTTGTAGATTAGATTGTGTAACAATAACAAACAGGAATCTAATAAAAGCATGGAGTTGTATTAGTGTAGTATATGCACGATTACAAATCACTGTTCTATCCTACAGTCTTTTATTTTAGACTCAGTATAGTAGATAATCAGTGTATTGTTGGATGTGCATGCTCATTTAATTAAGAACTGCTGGAGGGTTAATCAAATGGAAATACAACAACACAGATTTCTACACTGTTCGATATAAATTATGTACACTGATGTCTATTGATCTGGTTGTGTCAGATGATTGGGTGGGGGTTGTATGGCTGTGCTCCTCAGTGAAGGGCTGGTCTGAGGGATTGTTGTTTGAGTATGGTCCTCTGTCGTCTTCAGCTTCAATTCCACACATGCTTGTGCACACGCACGCACAGACATTGAGAGATTGCTGTTTGAGTATGAACCTCTGTCGTCTTCAGCTTCAGCTGTACTCAGGAGAACAATCTGTACTTCACAGGCTACCCGGAGAAATAATATTTTCAGACAGTTTCTAATAAATAATGTTGTGTTGGCTACAAGTGTTTTTTTGCATAGCACTGATATATTGTAATACCTATACCCTGTATGCTGTATATGAGTTATTTGAGCATTGTCCCTCACTCTGATTTGTCTATCATAGATATCAACTACCTTGAACAAAAACACTGCATACGTCAATCAGTTTACCATGCTACCATAGCAGTACAATCATTAAGTATGAGTTCTTTAACATTACAATATTGACGTCAATGCAGGGAGGAAATACTGGAGCATTGCCAGTCAACCAACAGTAACACTAGACCATGTTAGCAGACATTACAGAAGTCAAATGGCCTTTTCGCCCATTGTGATTGCTAAACTGATCTTGACAGCCAGTCGTGAGCACTGCCTTCACCGTACCGCCCACTAAATCTATCAAATAAAACAGAAATATTTGAGGTGTTGATCTGAACGAGCAGGCCCCCTGAATTTAATCTAATCCTCTATTTCTATTTAAAAAGAAGCAAAATAGCCCTGCCTCTGCGCTCTCTCTCTCTCTTTCTCTACTCCTCTTTTTCCATGGTGGTTATTTGTCATGTGATTAGAGAAAATAAAAAACTAGTCAAACGTGAATTAAAGAGAGAAATAACACTGTGGTGAATGACCTGGATGTCGGTCAGAGAGGGGAGGGGGTCGAAGGGATGTCTGAATGTGGCTCAGTCCAAACCGTGTTGCAACAGAGGGGGACTCGTCAAGGCAGCAGCAGGCCCTCAGACAATGGAGCCCATCGCATGCTGATGCAGTTTGACATGTGAACGACATGCTGAATGGTTGCCATGGGTACAAATGTGTTTGGATTTATGCATGAATATTCTGTGGGGATTTTCTTCTCTCATTTTTTTCCGTTCTTTACGGCTGGGGAGATTTGACTAATAGTGTGGTGATCCTAAACATTGTCCCTGAACAGAGAGCTGCATAGTGAGGAGGCTCTTCTTTCTCTCTACTAGATCCACTAGACATTATATTATAGCCCCAGCTTAATGCTAATGCATCAGAGAGTATTAGAGCACAGTCAGTCAGCGCCACTGTCCATAGATTAGATGCAGAGCATGTGAACAGAGAAACAGTGCATTAGGTTCTGCAGGAGGGGGCCTTCCACTGCTAATGATCCAATGACACAGTCTAGTCCACTACTTTGTCAGGCCTCATCCCCCCATAGACCACCACATACTGGTATTCAGTGTTCAGCCACCACTGAGGAAACAGGAAAATATGTGTTTCGTTTGTATTCACAAGCATTACTGTGTATGGGTGTAGCATAGCGTATATCAGTGGTTCTCAACCTTTTCCGGTTACAGTACCACCAACCGAATTTAGCTCTGCCCGGAGAACCCCTGATGTACCCCCTCATGTGCATTTTACCAGTAGGCCTATGGTCTCATGTCATGAGTCTTCTCAAGTACCCCATTGTGGATGGGCCAAGTACCCTCAGGGTCCTAGTACCCCTGGTTGAGAACCACTTGCTTATACAACCTAATGTTGGTGGAAGCAGGTAGCCTAGTGGTTAGAGTGTTGGACTAGTAACCGAAAGGATGCAAGATTGAATCCTCGACTTGACAAGGTAAAAATCTGTCGTTCTGCCCCTGAACAAGGCTGTTAACCCACTGTTCCTAGGCCATCATTAAAAATAAGAATTTGTGCTTAACTGACTTGCCTAGTTAAATAAAGGTAAAAAAAATGTTTAAAGCTCAGTGGTGAAATTAAGGTGGTCCGGTACAGCGTACCAGCAAAATAAATATTGGGGGTACATAATACCGGTAAAATGTGAGCCTATTACAATTAACACAACATTCCCCCAAAACTATAGGCTATTACACCCATATTTAACATTACTGCATGTAAGCCGCATGAAAAATTTGCGAATTGACTGGAAAACGGGTGGTATAGGCTCCAAACTGCTTTGTGGTTTGAGGAGAACACTTACATTTTGTCAAGACGGAGATGAGTGGCTGAGACGCTCCTGGACAAGGCAGACATGAGTGGACAACAGTGGATGCATCAATTCAGGCTAGAAGTGTAGGCCTAATGACAATCACAGAATTGCGGGTGCACAGTCCACTGTTGGGGTTTGGATGCAGAAATGATTTTGTGAGTGAACGAATGTGTGCGGGTGGCCTTCAGGAGCGCTTTTTTTACACATTAAAAGGCATAGGCGGTGTGTTCCTAAGGCTAGGGGAAGATATGCTTTCCCTAAAGTAAATTTCATTAAATTGCCAAAATTATAAAAGCCTAATTAGCTTACTCCTGTCTATGCATAAATAAATCAAATCATTCAAAATAGACTATTACACCAGAAAGCATGATTTGGTCACAGAGGATCATTAGCTTCTTTAAAAAAAAAAGCTGTCACCTAGCCTTAAGAAGTAAAAAAAAAGCTGTGGATTGTTTTTAATCGCATAGCCTACAGTCGGAAGGGCCCGCAATTTGGGCACCCCATGCTGCTAATACCAAATAGATCATTGCTGAGTTGCGACTGTCAGTGAAAAGCAGAGACCCAGCTAGGCGTATATGCAATATCTAAAAATAGCCTACAATCACAGAAAAACTGTTTGGAAAGCAAATGGCTATTGCTATAAAGAGATGACAATGAAAAGACTTCAATCTGTCTTTTAGTTATCAAAATTCTTAACTTAATTGAACAAACAGTAGCCTATCTTATTGGCACCAGCGGAGAACATCGGCCAAATCCCCAGTGAGAGTGCATACTCACTGGCTTTTTGCATTATTTATTTTTTATATTTGAAACATACAATATACTTGCAGTGAAGCCGCTCAACATCTACATCACATTAGTCATCTAACCGACTCCCATCCAGAGTGGCCCACAGAAGCAACCAGGGTCAACGCCCTGCTCAAGGGCACATCGACAGATCTCCCACAAGGTCAAAAATGGGGACCCAAACCAGGGACCCATCAGCCACCGGCCCAAGCTCCCAACCGCTAGGCCACCAGCCCTCCAAGATCCCCCCCACAGTTCCCCAAGAGCTGTTCCTCAACCATCCGAGACCCCCCCCCCCCCCCCCAAGGGGATAAAATAAAATAATTTCCCCCCCAAGACCCACCCCCAATGCACCAACAACCAACAAAATGAACAAAAGAGAAAAAAGACAAAGACAAAAGAAAACAGAAAACCACAATGCAAAAACTAAAAGACATAAAGAACAACAAAAATCATAACAGCAAGGCCAACTGAATACGTTTGTGTGCATGTATGGCACTATTTACATGTGTGTATGTGTGTGTGTCCGTGTATGTGCACATGTGTGCATTTGAATGAGAGTGTGTCTATATGCGCGTGTACAAACACCTGCACGGCATCAGCCTCAGGCAAACAGGCATTAGCTGTAACAACACTTCCCCTCAGTGTCATTCAAACTTACTTTTTGTTATGTTTTATTTTGACTTTATTTTTGTACTTTTATCTTTGACTGTCATTCTATCCCCCGCACAGCAACTCCACTCCCACTTATCTCCAATTCCACATCCCAACACTCAGCTTCCCTCAGCCCATCCCACCTGTCTCTGCTGGCCACCCTCTTCGGATTTCTACGCACCATATATCTTTCAACTATGCTGTGATGTTTAACATACAATTTGAATCTATCTAATCAAATAAAATCCACAGAATGCGAGTTGAAGATAAACACTTTTACTAAGAGTATTAGTAATTTGGTAATTGACTGACCCTGTCTCTCCAGATCTCCCAACAACACTATTTCTAGGGTCAATTTTAGATCAATGTTATGCATTTTCCGCATTCCTGAACCTATGATCAGAAACAACCTACCTGAGGGCAATACCAAAACAAATGGTCTATTGATTCTGTATCCTCATAATAAAATCTGCAAAGCTGCGATGATTGTATGCCCTATTCAACATTTTGTTGGTGGCAAGAATTCTGTACAATAATTTTAGCTGAAAAGCACAAAGTCTTGAATCTTACTTCGTTTTACACAGTTGAAGTCGGAAGTTTACATACACCTTAGCCAAATACATTTAAACTCAGTTTTCACAATTCCTGACATTTAATCCTCGTAAAACTTCCATGTCTTACGTCAGTCAGGCTACCTCTGGCGAGCACATGGAGGGCTGTGCGGCCCCCCAAAGAAATGCCACCCCACACCATGACTGACCCACCGCCAAACCGGTCATGCTGGAGGATGTTGCAGGCAGCAGAACGTTCTCCACGGCGTCTCCAGACTCTGTCACGTCTGTCACGTGCTCAGTGTGAACCTGCTTTCATCTGTGAAGAGCACAGGGCGCCAGTGGCGAATTTGCCAATCTTGGTGTTCTCTGGCAAATACCAAACGTCCTGCACGGTGTTGGGCTGTAAGCACAACCCCCACCTGTGGACGTCGGGCCCTCATACCACCCTCATGGAGTCTGTTTCTGACCGTTTGAGCAGACACATGCACATTTGTGGCCTGCTGGAGGTCATTTTGCAGGGCTCTGGCAGTGCTCCTCCTGCTCCTCCTTGCACAAAGGCGGAGGTAGCGGTCCTGCTGCTGGGTTGTTGCCCTCCTACGGCCTCATCCACGTCTCCTGATGTACTGGCCTGTCTCCTGGTAGCGCCTCCATGCTCTGGACACTACGCTGACAGACACAGCAAACCTTCTTGCCACAGCTCACTTGTGTGGGTTGTAGACCCCGTCTCATGCTACCACTAGAGTGAAAGCACCACCAGCATTCAAAAGTGACCAAAATATCAGCCAGGAAGCATAGGAACTGAGAAGTGGTCTGTGGTCACCACCTGCAGAACCACTCCTTTATTTGGGGTGTCTTGCTAATTGCCTATAATTTCCACCTGTTGTCTATTCCATTTGCACAACAGCATGTGAAATGTATTGTCAATCAGTGTTGCTTCCTAAGTGGACAGTTTGATTTCACAGAAGTGTGATTGACTTGGAGTTACATTGTGTTGTTTAAGTGTTCCCTTTATTTTTTCGAGCAGTGTATATATATATATATATATATATATTGCATTTTTGCAATATTGAAGTGTAAGAGGCCTCCGATTTTTTAGATAGACTGGATATTTATATTTGCCATCTGGGTCTTGTTTTATTAATAATGAAATCAGACCTTCCTACTGAGTACCTTACAGACTAACATTTCAATAGGAGTAGTTAAAACAATCTAACAATGGAGCTTTGAGTATATCAAAAAAGGCTTGATATACCTCTACCTCTTTTCAGTGCCTTTATCATTGGGTCAGTGCCACTTTTGTTTGTTTTTGGACCATAATGTACTCCTCCAGGTTAGATGGACATCATATTGTATTTGTGTCTACCCTTTTTGTAGGCCGGTTATGTGGATCAGACAATGTCGTTTTTATTGATCTGTTTGTCAGTGACAGCAGAGTAGGCTACCCTGTCATTTTTGTAGTAGGCCTATTAAAAGAAATGTGAGTGCACTTGGGTGTCCCTTACCGGTAAGAAATGTAATCTACTTTCACCCCTGGTTAAACTGTAATCATAATAAGCTCCAGCATAACCTGGTATCAGAGGATAGATATGGATATATAGGATAGAGAGTTAGGATAACTCCCAGATGTAGTATGTCTTTTTAGCCTTTGAATCCTGATCATTTCTTGTTTCTGGTTGAAAGTCCAGTACATACAGTATAGTTACCACATTGAGAGCTGATCTACACATAATTTGGAATGTATTAATATGGAGTTCTTTGGTATTCAGAGAGGCAGTGGTAGGCTACGCTGACTGTGAGTGTGTGCTACTGTTAACCCGTCCTCGGGGCAGATTAGATGGTGGGTCGTCCTCCACCAAACCCTGCTGATGAGATGGGAGAATTGGCGCTATTTACAACAATACCACTGTCACACTCACTGCTACATAATGAAATTGTGTGTGTGTGTGTTTGTGGCAAAATACCCCTGTAACAGATGTGATGGTGACATCTTAGACATTTATCATCATTTATCAGTCTTTGATAATAGAAGGGGATCTTACAACCTATGATTAAACCACCCAGAAGATCATTATGTCGTGTAAGGTATAAAGACATGGTGTGTGTGGACAGGACTGATATATGAAATGTCAATCTTGTGGAGAGCACACACTAACAAGCCAATACTGGGAAAGGATACATGACAATATGTTCCATATCTCTCCTGTGAGGAGAATGCCCTGTGAATATTTTATTTCACTGACCGAAGATCTACATTTAAATTACACCAGAGAAGTAAGAAATCTCTACCAGTATGATGACAGATATAAGACATACACACAGCTCACTGTACACATTACCAGCACAATAACCATCAGTGGAGCTTTATAGGCTACTGTGTATTTACAAATATACAGTGTAATACAATTTTAGATACAGTATGTCCAGAATTTTCTCTTTACTTTATTGGCTAATTATCCTTAGAGACAGGCCAGCTCTGTTTGAAAAATGAATCAATGGATTGTTACAATGCGTGGCGATGATATCCCAGCAAATATAATTTTTCATTGGTCAATTAGGTCCTTTGCTTCTCGTTGTACAAATTTTGCTTCTTTACTGGAAACCTGGCTGCCACGCTTAGAGTAATATCAATATGAGTGGTCATAGATCATTTATAACGTGATACACTACAGCTGTGTTTTGCGTTTACAGAGAGAGAGAGAGAGAGAGAGAGAGAGATGGGGGAAGGGGAGAGAACACACCATTGAATGTCCCAAGCCATTAGAACAAGGGATATTTCTGGTTGACTGAGCAATTCATTCTCGACATGTCACATTGAATTTCTTCCATTATAAAACACTGCTGCCTTCTCCACTCTAAAGGCAGATTGCCTGCTCCTGTTTCACCCAGTAAAATATTGCCTCTCCCTCAAACAATATTTTTTTATCCTAGTTATGAGGAAATTCAGAACTTAAGATTGATCTGTCTGTGTTCATAATGTGGACTGATTATTTGAAATAGTCTCACATTATTTTATTAGATGGATAAATATTGAAAACCCTAATGTTATCATGCCATCATGCCATCATCCTTATGAACTACATGTATACCATCCTTGTATAAAAATATCAATTGTAAGCCTTACATTTGTTCACATTTTAAAAGAAATAAGCAATCCAAATCCATTTACAGTAAAGCCAGTCTGTGTACTGTCATTTTATGACATGGTTTCTGGTGTTGTACATCACACGCCTGTCCATTTTCTCTGTTATTGATGTGTTATTGGACATCAAAAAGAGAATCTATCTGTAACTGTCACCATGTATGGGGCTTTAGTGCTAAAGTCTGTTTTTCACTGAACCTGCCCCATGACACATGGAGTAAAGAGTAGGATTGAGTCTCTTCTATCTGTCGACCAGTGGTATCATATCCTCTCATCCTCAGCAACATCTTGTGGTTAGCTGTTAGCTCCACCACTTCACAGCATCTCTCTTTTAGGAGCCAGGCTTTATTCTGTGACTCAGACAGTTCTGACAGCCCTGCAATACAGATTGATGTTGCCCAGATCGAACCGGGAAGGAAAGAATGCCAATTATGTCCGCCTCAGAGAAACATGTGTCTGTGTGTGACGATACAAAGGCCTCCTCACTACATTGTTATCATTCTCAATAACCCAAACAGTGTTTGGGAGTAAATTGACTGTCTGCAGACATATTTCCCTCTATCGTCTTCTCCTCCTTTCTGTGTCTTCCACCTCTATTCTATAATGAATCCTTCTCTCTGTTGCTTTGGGTAACATGGAGTCTTTCTCTCTACAAGAAATTGAATCACAAATAAAAAAATGTATAGTTGTTGGACACGAGTTTGCAGATTGAATACTATTGATACACACGCAAGACATCCTTGTACGAGAATTGGGTTTATATACAGTAAACAAACATGTATGCTTAAACCTGACCATAAAATGAATGGTTGAATGGTTGTCTTTATCTACAATAAGCCAATACATAAACTAAGACAAACAAGAGAAGTTGTTAGTTCTGGATAAGTACAAGCCCTTTATCTGTGGGTAGCTGACAGCATACTGTATATGGGATTTATGATACATTACGTTCTAAACAGCTATTATTATTCCAAACCACAGATTCCATCAGTTAAGAGCACATTTTGGATAGTGTCCAAGTTGTAGTCTGAATATGCTCTCATCTCTGTTAGTCGTCATTAGAATAACAAAGGTCACATGAGATAGTTCTGCATGATATGTACACTATTCAAAGGACTATTCAGAAGCCTATAGCTGACTACTGAAAATATAATAAACCCTAAACATCAAATCCTGTACTTGTCCAAATAACACACTAACACACAATGGGAGGGGTGACTCTGAATGTATCTGACTGAGCCTCTGATCTTTCTGTGCTAATGGGAATGACAGTTGGGAGAAACAGAGACAGTAGCAGTAGGATCCTGGCTAAGATCCAGATCCATCCATCCACCCCTCTGGATTCATCCCAAATAGCACCCTATCCCCTAAATAATGCACTATTTTTGACGAGAGCCCTAAGGGTTCTGGTCAGAAGTAGTGCACTAAATAGAGAATAGAGTGCAATTTGGGACGCTAATCCTGTGTTTTTCCCCTGTCTAAACATGGCTGCCCTCCCTCTCTCCTGACCAAACCAGTTCTCACAGAGCTTAATATGACACTCCACTGGTGTCATGGCAACCCTAACGCCACACGGTAATTACTGCTATTGAAATCAAATATCTGTATTGGGAATCAGATTAGATTGGTTGTCATAGAAAAACATTACCAATTTGTTCTGACTTGTTAGTTATATTACCATACAAGATACAACCTTATCGGTTTGTGCCCTCAACAGTGTAGCTACTATTTACCTCAGCATGTTGCTTGTGTTTAGGAGCGATACACATAGAAATAGAATTACAGATGTAGGATTTTAATTTGATCACCCCGTTGCAGAACAACTTTCCTGCCATTTCAAACTTGATTTTCCCTTACGAGAAATTTATCAACCCCTACAAAAATGTCCATTAATTATAATCCACATAATAACTAATATTTCCTGTTGCTCCAGGATTATTTTGCTGCTGTAGCATACTGGCTCAAATTAGGATCCTACATCTGTACATAATTTGAATAGAATGACAGTCAGAATGACATTAGTCAAATAGAATGGCATGAGTCCAGAGGACAGGATTCTATTCCATTCTATCAGTAGGAATGACAGAATGTTGAGTTAAATGATAGCATGCCGGATTAGGATTGAAATGAACTACTTGCTACAAATCAAATATGTGTCACTCAAACAGGGACAAGTCTGGAGCTTTCTTCTCTGGCAGACTCATCGATTTCCGCAAATGACACATTTACATACAACAGAATATGAAGTCACATTTTGTTTTACACTTGTGTTGACATTTAATTCAAAAGACAACGGGCCAAGAGGCCAACTCCATTCTCAGGCTACTGTTTAATGTGTTTGAATGGCTATCGTAAAGACAAGCCATGATCTCATTGAGATAATGGGCAGAAAAGTGGATTCATAATTGGTTTGTAGTTTAATGTATTATGTTGTAAAAAATGTAGTTCAACGCCAACAGGAAAACATATCAAGATGAGACATTTATACAACCAAGTAGGCAGTGCTATTCTATTGCTCTTCTATCTATTGAAACAGTACAATTAAAGGGTCCCTTTCCAAGACCAGTGTCCATACCATATCACATATAATTTCCATGTGATCAAATTGCATTTCCTCAATGCTCAGGGACCAACACTACAGTAATAGTCAAGGCCATGGTAAAAGCACAAAATAAAAACACCATTCAACAGCTATCTCTACTGGACACCTATGGGTAAGATAAAGTCTTCATGTATTGTTTTAAATGAGTTTCAGATTAAGCCAGCCTACAGCCGCTAGACTCCTGTGAGCTTTTCCATCCAACGGGCAATATATAATATTCAACGTACAAGGCAGAGCAGCTAACAGCAAACAGCCCTCAAGCTGTGCAATAGTGAGGGGTGAGTAGTGTTCAACTGCAGTGTTGCATAAATATTGATGAGATTCCTGGCTACAAACCTATGATATAAACATCAGAATATGACCAGTGACAGCCATTAGAGAGCGGTCACACTGAATCAAACAGAATAGCCTGTCTTTGATGCCAGTTGTCAGCATTATCACTGCCATTAGTGGACACATAAGAAGAGAAAAGGATTTTCTAAATAGACTCTGACTCTGGCCTTAGATTTAAAAAATTGCAGCACCTTTCATGTGTGCTATGGAGATGAGAGGATTTAGCAGCCAGTGACCCTGGCAACTCTACACTCTTAGAAAAAAAGGGTTATTCGGCTGTCCCAATAGGATAACCTTTTTTGGTTCAAGGTAGAACTCTTTTGGGTTCCATTTGGAACCCTCTGCACCTTTTTGTATGTTAAAGTGATGCCAACACTGACTATTATTTTACCTTTATTTTACCAGGGAAGACATATTGAGACCTAGGTATTTTCAAATGTGCCCTGCACAATACAACACAAATATACACATTATACACAAAATATACACATACAGTACCAGTCAAAAGTTTGGACACACCTACTCACAAAAGGATTTTTCTTTATTTTTACTATTTTCTACATTGTAGAATGATAGTGAAGACATCAAAACTATGAAATAACACATATGGAATCATGTAGTAACCAAAAAAGTGTTAAACATATCAAAATATATTTTATATTTGAGATTCTTCAAAGTAGCCACTGTTTACTTAGATTACAGCTTTGCATACTGCTTTGCATACAGCTTCATGAGGTAGTCACCTGGAATGCATTCCAATTAACAGGTGTGCCTTGTTAAAAGTTAATTTGTGTAATTTCTTTCCTTAATGCTTTTGAGCCAATCAGTTGTGTTGCGACATGGTAGGGGTGGTATACAGAAGATAGCCCTATTTTGTAAAAGACCAAGTCCATATGGCAAGAACAGCTCAAATAAGCAAAGAAAAACGAGTCCATCCTTACTTAAAGACATGAAGGTCAGTCAATCCGGAAAATGTCAAGTGCAGTCGCAAAAACCATCATGCACTACGATGAAACTGGCTCTCATGGGGACCGTCAAACGAAAGGAAGACCCAGAGTTACCTCTGCTGCAGAGGATAAGAACATTAGAGTTACGTTAGAGTTACCGAAGTTGCAGCCCAAATAAATGCTTCACAGAGTTCAAGTAACAGACTCATTTCAACATCAAATGTTCAGAGGAGACTGCGTGAATCCGACCTTCATGGTCAAATTGCTGCAAAGAAACCACTCCCAAAAGAACACCAATACGAAGAAGAGACTTGCTTGGGCCAAGAAACACGAGCAATGGACATTAGACCGGTGGAAATCTGTCCTTTGGTCTGATGAGTCCAAATTTGAGATTTTTGTTTTTTGTGAGACTCAGAGTAGGTGAACGGAAGATCTCCGCATGTGTGGTTCCCATCGGGAAGCATGGAGGAGGAGGTGTGATAGTGTTGGGGTGCTTTGTTGATGACACTGTCAGTGATGTATTTAGAACTCAAGACACACTTAACCAGCATGGCTACCACAGCATTCTGCAGCGATACGCCATCACATCTGGTTTGCGCTTAGTGGGACTGAATGACCCAACACACTCCAGGCTGTGTAAGGGCTATTTGACCAAGAAGGAGAGTGATGGAGTGCTGCATCGGATGACCTGGCCTCCACAATCACCCGACCTCAACCCAACTGAGATGGTTTAGGATGAGTTGGACCGCAGAGTGAAGGAAAAGCAGCCAACAAGTGCTCAGCATATGTGGGAACTCCTTCAAGACTGTTGGAAAAGCATTCCAGGTGAAACTGGTTGAGAGATTGCCAAGGGTGTGCAAATTTGTCATCAAGGCAAAGGGTGGCTTCTTTGAAGAATCTAAAATCTAAAATATATTTTGATTTGTTTAACACTTTTTTGGTTTGATTGGCGGAGTCAGGGTTTAGACCTGAGCCAACTCCCCGTGCTTACCATGGGGAGCGTGTGACCGATCAGGCACCGTGTTATGCGGTGATGCGCACTGTATCTCCAGTGCGCATTCACAGCCCGGTGCGCTCGTTGCCGGCTCCCTGCATTTGCCGGGCTAGAGTGGGCATTCAGCCAGGACGGGTTGTGCCGGCTCAGCGCTCCTGGTCTCCAGTACGCCTCCTCGGTCCAGGATATCCTGTGCCGGCTCTACGCACTGTGTCGCCAGTGCGCCTTCACAGCCCAGTGCGGCCTGTGCCAGCGCCCCGCACTTGCCGGGCTAAAGTGAGCATCCAGCCAGGACGGGTTGTGCCAGCCCTACGCTCCAGACCTCCAGTGCGCCTCCATGGCCCAGTATATCCTGTGCCAGCTCCGCGCACCTGGTCTCCAGTGCGTCTCCCCAGCCCGGTACATCTTGTGCCTGCTCCATGCACCCGGTCTCCAGTGCATCTCTCCAGCCTGGTACGCCCTGTGCTGGCTTCACGCACCCGGTCTCCAGTGCGTCTCCCCAGTCTGGTACGCCCTGTGCCGGCTCCACGCACCAAGCCTCCAGTGATGATCCATGGCACAAAGCCTGCAGTGATGATCCATGGCCCGGAGCCTGCAGTGATGATCCATGGCCCGGAGCCTGCAGTGATGATCCATGGCACAAAGCCTCCTGTGATGATCCGTGGCCCGAAGCATCCAGTGACGATCCGTGGCACGAAGCCTGCAGTGACGATCCGTGGCATGAAGCCTCCAGCGACGATCCATGGCCCGGAGCCTCCAACGACAATCCATGGCCCGGAGCCTCCAGCGACGATCCATGGCCCGGAGCCTCCAGCGACGATCCATGGCCCGGAGCCTCCAGCGACGATCCATGGCTCGGAGCCTCCAAATTCTATGTTTTCTGTTTCTTTGTTTTTGAGCCGAATGTGGTTCCCAATCAGAGGCAGCTGTATATCGTTGTCTCTGATTGGGAATCATACTTAGGCAGACTGTTTTCCACCTGAGTTTGTTTGATCTTATTTTCTGTTTAGTGTCTGTGCCTTACAGAACTGTTCGCTTTCATTTTGTTGCTGTAGTTATTTTGTTTTAGTGTTTCTTGAATATACGAATCATGAACACTTACCACGCTGCGCCTTGGTCCACTTCTTCCACCAACTAGAGCCGTAACATGCATTTGCCTTGATTAGAGCAGGTATTCCCAAACTGGGGTACACACAATGCCGTCGAGGTTACGCCAAATAAAAATGTGATTTACATTTCTTTTTACATAAAAAAAGAAGCATTTCTTCACATTTTCAAACAGTACATTTATATTTTCCAACGGGGCTATATATTTTGGTGAGGTTTTTTCTCTCCTGAGTAACCTTGTTTCACTGCCAATTTGTTTTTTTTAACCATCTAGTGTTCAGCGAAATAACAACACAATGTCCAATCACATTAACCTTTACTCTCTCATGGGAAACCTTCACTATTGCACAGACATTTAGAAACCAAACATGACAATTTGAAAAATAAGCCACGGGAGTTTATTGAGCGAGAATAAAGACGACATTCAAGTAGTAAACCATGTATAAAAACAACAGATACCATTAATATGGAGGGGCTAGAAGCGTCTTAAACATATTTTTGGGCTATATTTGTTGCACCCGTGAGTGAGAGTGCTGTGCCAATTTAACTGATATGTGGTAGTAGTGCCCCATCAATTTAAATTATATAGGGGACAGATTGGAGTGGCATCAAGCCTTAAACCTTTAACGGTTGAGCATTTTGCCATGTCCTTGGTTTGTTTTGCACTGTAGTCGCTTTTTTCCATCATTGTATGATTTTTGTGTGCAAATGAACTCAAGCTTACGCACAATGTCAAATGTGATATAGCAAAGCACCTGAGTGAGCTGGGTGCACAATTACACAGGTACTTTCCCGAAATGGATGACACAAACAACTGGATTCATTATCCCTTTCATGCCCTGCCTCCAGTCCACTTACTGATATCTGAACAAGAGAGCCTCATCGAAATTGCAACAAGCGGTTCTATGAAAATCGGGCTGTTAAGACACTGATGCCCTTTGCAACCATGTACCTATGTGAGAGTGGATTCTTGGCCCTCACTAGCATTGGAACTAAATACAGGCACAGACTGTGTGTGGGAAATGATTTAAGACTGAGACTCTCTCCAATACAACCCAACATTGCAGAGTTATGTGCATCTTTTCAAGCATACCCTTCTCATTAACCTGTGGTGAGTTATTCACAATTTTTGAACAAATAAGGTTTTATATGTAAGACGGCTAAATAAAGAGCAAAATTATTGATTATTGTGATGTTATTATTTGTGCTCTGGTCCTATAAGAGCTTTTTGTCACTTCCCACGAAGTCACGTGTGCTCCTTCTCTGGCAACTAGGTCACCAAGCTGCTCAGACTCACCTGGACTCCATCACTTCCCTGATTACCTTCTCTAAATATGTCACTCCCTTTGGTTCCTCCCCTAGGCGTTATTGTTTCTGTTTCAGTTTTATGTCTGTGCATTGTTTGTGTCTCTTGTTTGTATTATGCTGCATTTATTTATTAAAGCACTCACTCCCTGTACTTGCTTCCCGACTCTCAGTGCACATCGTTACATTGTGACAAAAACTCACACTCATTCTTATGTTTAATAAATGTATTGTATAGTGTGTGTGCGGCAGGCTTACAATGATGGCAAAAAACAACATTTGACAGTGCGCTGACCCTGGTGCTAGAGGGGGTACGCAGCTGGAGGTTGAATGTTTGAAAGGGTATGGGACTATAAAAAGTTTGGGAACCACTGGATTAAGCAATGTCATTTACAAAATAGCCTCCAACACTCTACTCAGCAAACTGGATGCAGTCTATCACAGTGCCATCCGTTTTGTCACCAAACCCCATATACCACCCACCACTGCAACATGTATGCTCTAATCAGCTGGCCCTCGCTACATATTCGTAGCCTTTCTGCCTATTTGCACACCAGTATTTCTACTTGCACATCATCATCTGCACATCTATCACAACAGTGTTAATTTGCTAAATTGTAATTACTTGCTACTATGGCCTATTTATTGCCTTACCTCCTCATGCCATTTGCATACACTGTATATAGACTTCATTTTTTTCTATTGTGTTATTGACTGTACGCTTGTTTATTCCATGTTGTAACTCTGTGTTGTTGTTTGTGTCGCACTGCTTTGCTTAATCTTGGCCAGGTCGGAGAACTTGTTCTCAACTAGCCTACCTGGTTAAATAAAGGTGTAATAAAAAATAAAATAGAGGGACAATATAGTGCTGAGTACCAGGCAGTTAGCAAGTTTGGTAGGCTACTAATGGCCATCAGCAGCTTCAGAGCTTGGAGAAGCCTAGTTACCACGACTAAATGGTCACGTGGAATTTGACTGTGGTCATGACTCGTGACCGCCGGTGTGGTGGTAATATTGTCACCGTAACAGCCCTAGAAGGGCCTTGTCATTCTATTAGCACTGTTGTACAAACTGAACAAGAACATGTTGCCATGAAAGTCACTAACAGAATTCATTGCTTACCATTATGGCAGAAAGAATGCGTTCACATGACATACTTGAATTATAGACAACAATAGGATCACTGTAGATGGGTATTTATGCAGGAGGGTGACAGCAAGCCTGTAAACATGCTAATTTGCTTAGTTAACGATGAGATGAAGAGAATACATTTTCATTCAGAGCACTGATGGGGAACAGACTACACAAAGACGTGACAAAGCAAATTGTGGCAGAATAATTGATTTAATTTACCAAAATGGCAACCCCAAACTATCCATCAAAAGAGGATGTGGGTAGAAATCTTATTATGCTGCAGCATTTGGAAAACAAGCTCTTTGGGAGATAGCTATTTCTTATTTTACCTCAAGCCAATCTTTCGTTTCTTGCATTTGTCAATGTTGTGGGTAGATCAGATTGTATACAAAGAAGTGCAGGTGTTACCCTTATATAAAAATACCATGTAAAAGAGTCAGATAATAGGATTCTTTGCCTTTAGTATCATGCTGACATTAATATGAAGCCCTTGTGGAGGGATCTCACAATTATATGTTTTACACACAAATTGCTGAAAGCCTTGTGAAATATGAAATTATTATAAAAACACTGAAGCATATAATGTAATTACTTCCCTGAGTTTTTACAGAATGTCAATCAGGATCATATCTCTGCATCATTTAATGGGATATTGAAATATCCTCTTCCAGCATGAGGCACTGGAGGCTGCTTTACTAATTAGTATGAATGACGAGCGCTAAGATGACTAATGCTGCTGAGGACAGGTTTTAATTGAGAATAATATAATGAAGTATCCTGTAGATTTGTCAGAGTTCTCTAGATGACTTTTCATTGGTCTACTTGGGGGTTATGAGAGGGGTAGCTAGTGTTATTTAGGTCCTGTATACAGTAATAACTATATAATAACATAATATTAACAGTAACAGTAGTAACTGTGTAACATGTTACTTATAAACAATATTTTTGTCTTTGTTTAAAAGGGCAGGGGAAATCAATTTGTAGAGGTTGCAATAGCCTCTTTGGACTAGGGGGCAGTATTTTCACGTCCGGATGAAAAGCGTGCCCAAAGTAAACTGCCTGCTACTCAGGCCCAGAAGCAAGGATATGCATATTATTAGAAAACACTCTAAAGTTTCTAAAACTGTTTGAATAATGTCTGTGAGTATAACAGAACTTATTTGGCAGGCGAAACCCCGAGCACAATCCATCCAGGGCAAAAAAAAATTGAGCTCAATGTGTTTTCCATTACTTTTCTATGGTAAGCCCTTTTTAATAGAAATTTGCTTGCAGTTCCTATGGCTTCCACTAGATGTCAACAGTCTTTAGAAATTGGTTGATGTTTTTCTTTTGAGAAATGAAGAAGTATTCCTTTCCTTTCCCTGTGTCACTCAGATGGACTCAAGTATTTTGTTGCGCACGACCTGGAACGCGCTTCACTTTGTTTTCGTCCGGTATTGAGCACAGTATATCCCGTCTTAAATTTGATCGATTATTTACGTTTTAGGATACCTAAGTTTGGATTAGGAATGTTGTTTGAAATGTTTGGACCAAGTTTACAGGTAACTTATTAAATACTTTGAAGTCATGTTGGGCGAGTTGGAACCGGTGTATTTCTGAATCAAACGCGCCAATAAATGGACATTTTGGGGATATAAAGAAGGAATTTATCACACAAAAGGACCATTTGTGATGTTTCTGGGACATTTTGGAGTGCCAACAGAAGAAGATCTTCAAAGGTAAGGCATGAATTATATCATTATTTCTGACTTTTGTGTCGCACCTGGCTGGTTGAAATATGATTTGTATGTGTTTGTATGCGGGGTGCTGTCCTCAGATAATCGCATGGTTTGCTTTCGCTGTAAAGCCTTTTGGAAATCTGACACAGTGGCTGGATTAACAAGAAGTTAAGCTTTATTTTAATGTATTACACTTGGGATTTCTTGAACGTTAAATATTTATAGTAATTTAATTTGAATTTGGCGCTCTGCAATTTCACCGGATGTTGTCAAATCGATCCCACTAAAGGGATTTGATCCCTATTAATTTACTGTATGTGTGACTCGAATAGGGGATGGCTTACTTTGAATGATTAAACTGTCTCTGAAAATAAATACAATGCTGGCCACTTAGGAGGGAACTCAAGTCATGCATATTAATTAGGGTGCTAGTATGCACTGTATTTTGGGATGGGGTGGGGCTGAGTGGAATGGGGTTTCAGCACCTTAGTATATAACATCATTCAATGAAAATTGAATAGGTTTCTGGTAAACATCATTTTTACATTTACGTCATTTAGCAGACGCTCTTATCCAGAGCGACTTACAAATTGATCATCATTGAAAAGCTACACATTCTAGAGACAGATTCATCTCCCATTTCATGTTCATGTTTGAACATTTCAACAACAGTCAATGAAAATAACTGTTTCAGTAACAAATAGTTCCTAGAAACTATCCTTTGAGGCATTAATGGTATTACATATGTTCAAATGCAAATGTAGGTGCAGCGGATATGATTCAGCATTGAAAGAAATGTTTCACAAACATGCCCTGTAACATTACCGCATAGGCCTATCACCTTAGAGGAAGGGGATGGTTCAGTTTGGCTTTAATCTTTAATCTTCTCATCATTACCGAGTAGTGTAATAGAGGCAATGATCCCCAAGAGCATAGCATGAAACGCAAGCACAGCACAGCACATCTAAATCTATCTCCTGCAGGATGAACGATGCTGGCTGTAAGATATACTCAGGCCAAATGGTACCCTATTCCCTATATTGTGCAGTATTTTTGACCAGGGCCCATAGGGCTCTGGTCAAAAGTAGTGCAGTATATAGAGGATGAGGTGCCATATGGGACGTCGTGTACCAGTCAGAACCAAGTCCTCCGGTTGCATTTAAAACAGACAATCAGCTCAGGAGACATTCAGGTTGGACTGGAAATATTACAGCCGTATGATAGGCAATGAGCTCATGTCAGACTGCATCATGACAAATCTGAAACCTTTTAAGGATCCGCCCATTTTTTTCAATTTTCGCCTAAAATGACATACCCACATCTAACTGCCTGTAGCTCAGGCCCTGAAGCAAGGATATGCATATTCTTGGTACCATTTGAAAGGAAACACTTTGAAGTTTGTGGAAATGTGAACGGAATATAGGAGAATATAACACAATAGATCTGGTAAAAGATAATACAAAGAAAAACCAACCGTTCTTTTGTATCATCATCTTTTAAATGCAAGAGAAAGAACATAATGTATTATTGCAACGCAAGGGGAAACCCTACTTCAAGTCTCAGAGCGAGTGACGTCACTGATTGAAATGCTATTAGCGCGCACCACCGCTAACTAACTAGCCATTTCACATCGGTTACACATTTATGTTCAACATTTTGTATCAAGACTGCCCAAATGTGCCTAATTTGTTTATTAATTACTTTTCATGTTCAAAATTGTGCACTCTCCTCAAACAATAACATGGTATTCTTTCACTGTAATATCTACTGTAAATTGGACAGTGCAGTTAGATTAACACAAATTTAAGCTTTCTGCCAATATCAGATATGTCTATGTCCTGGGAAATGTTCTTGTTACTCACAACCTCATACTAATCGCATTAGCCTAGGTTAGCTCAACCGTCCCGTGGATGGGACACCGATCCTTTAAACACACAGTCCTTTTTTTAGAACACTGTAGCTGCAGAGCAATTCTGATATGATCTGATTGGTCAAATGACTGTAAATCATGGCACAGTATCTTTTTCTGTGGTGGAGGTATTCAAAAGGAGGTAGGGATTAGAAAGATGCTTAATAATGACTTAATGACTGTCCACAGCTCAGGAGGCTGTCTCTTTCTCTCTGTGGGGTTTGGGTCTGAATTATCCACTTCATGTTTACTCCTCAGTGGCTAGCTGCAGGCCACTATTTATCTCCTAGGAGTGTGTGTCAGGGAGGTGTATATGTGTGTGAACTGACTGAGTGATCACCAACAGTGCACAGTAATAGAAAACTGTCATTTATATGTTAATTTGGGGTATTATTAACAATAAAATACAGTGAAACGGTGAACTGCAGCATTCTGTAAAGAATTGCTGTATTTCAAATGGTACTGTAATTCAATCCCACAGAATACAGTACCATACTGTATTATTGGAGCAGCAAAAACCTTTGACCAGTAGTGGGTGCATGGTATTGTTGTTTCTGGGTCATTAACATATTTTTTGGCTAAATTTGTTGCACCCGTGAGTGAGAGTGCTGTACCAATTTAAGTGATATGTGGTAGTAGTGCCCCATCAATTTAAATTGTATAGGGGACAGATTGGAGTGGCAGCAAGTGTTAAACCTTTAATGGTTGAACATTTTGCCATGTCCATGTTTATTTTTTGCACTGTAGTTGCTGCCAAGTGGAAGCTTTTGTTCAGGCCTCTAGAAGTGCAAGTGATATAAAACACCAAATATCTATTGATATGCTGTGTTACACATTACCTAGCAGCCAACCTGCTTGCACCATTCCCATATAATTAAAGTAAAAAACTGAAATACAAATCTCCTCTCAATGAATTTCATTTATTCATCCATTCATTAATTACAATTACAGTAAAATGAAGTCCCTTCTACGGTATTACCAGACACTACTTGTTGTGATACTACCGAGATTACAGTAGGTGTCCTACAATATAAAATACACAAACTAACTTACCATTAGCTGCCTGTAACGTACAGTAAAATTCACGGCAACCCCTTTACAGTGTGTACAGTCACCTTATGCATGTCTTACAGAAGCACTGCTAGCTCATGGGCAGCCATTGTCCTCTCCCATGACAGACTCTCCTGAACATTTAGTGTTCTCTTTCTGTAAGTTAGCTCATTGTCCTGGTGTGGTGCTTCTTAACCAAGCATGTCCATTCTATGTTACACAGCATGTACAGTTGAAGTCTGAAGTTTACATACACTTAGGTTGGAGTCATTAAAACTAGTTTTTCAACCACTCCACACATTTCTTGTTAACAAACTATGGTTTTGGCAAGTCGGTTAGGACATCTACTTTGTGCATGACACAAGTAATTTTTCCAACAATTGTTTACAGACAGATTATTTCACTTAGAATTCACTGTATCATAATTCCAGTGGGTCAGAAGTTTAAATACACTAAGTTGACTGTGCCTTTAAACATCTTGGAAAATTTCAGAAAATGATGTCATGACTTTAGAAGCTTCTGATAGGCTAATTGACATAATTTGAGTGAATTGGAGGTGTACCTGTGGATGTATTTCAAGGCCTACCTTCAAACTCAGTGCCTCTTTGCTTGACATCATGGGAAAATCAAAATAAATCAGTCAAGACCTCAGAAAAAATGGTAGACCTCCACAAGTCTTGTTCATCCTTGGGAGCAATTTCCAAACGCCTGAAGGTACCACGTTCATCTGTACAAACAACAGTATGCAAGTATAAACACCATGGGACCACGCAGCCTTCATACAGCTCAGGAAGGATACTCGTTCTGTCTCCTAGAGATGAACGTACTTTGGTGCGAAATGTGCATATCAATCCCAGAACAACAGCAAAGGACCTTGTGAAGATGCTGGAGGAAACAGGTACAAAAGTATCTATATCCACAGTAAAACGAGTCCTATATCGACATAACCTGAAAGGCCGCTCAGCAAGGAAGAAGCCACTGCTCCAAAACCGCCATAAAAAAGCCAGACTACGGTTTGCAAGTGCACATGGGGACAAAGATCATACTTTTTGGAGAAATGTCCTCTGGCCCGATGAAACAAAAATAGAACTGTTTGGCTATAATGACCGTCGTTATGTTTGGAGGATAAAGGGAGAGGATAGTATTCCGAAGAACACCATCCCAACCGTGAATCACGGGGGTGGCAGCATCATGTTGTGGGGATGCTTTGCTGCAAGATGGACTGGTGCACTTCACAACATAGATGGCATCATGAGGGATGAAAATGATCTGGATATATTGAAGCAAGATCTCAAGACATCAGTCAGGAAGTTGAAGCTTGGTCGTAAATGGGTCTTCCAAATGAACAATGACACCAAGCATACTTCCAAAGTAGTGGCAAAATGGCTTAATAAGGACAACAAAGTCAAGGTATTGGAGTGGCCATCACAAAGCCCTGACCTCAATCCTATAGAACATTTGTGGGCAGAACTGAAAAAGCGTGTGCGCGCAAGGAGGCCTACAAACCTGACCCAGTTACACCAGCTCTGTCAGGAGGAATGGGCCAAAATTCATCCAATTTATTGTGGGAAGCTTGTGAAAGGCTACCTGAAACGTTTGACCCAAGTTAAACAATTTAAAGGCAATGCTACCAAATACTAATTGAGTATGTAAACTTCTGACCCATGGGAATGTGATGAAAGAAATAAAAGCTGAAATAAATCATTCTCTCTACTATTATTCTGACATTTAACATTCTTAAAATAAAGTGGTTATCCTAACTGACGTAAGACAGGGTTTTTTTACTAGGATTAAATGTCAGGGATTGTGAAAACTGAGTTTAAATGTATTGGGCTAAGTTGTATGTAAACTTCTGACTTCAACTGTACATTAAGATCCTATAGTTCAACTGAATGTGCACTGAGTATACAAACATTCAGAACAATTTGCTCTTTCCATGTCCTAGACTGACCAGGTGAATCCAGGGTGAAAGCTATGATCCCTTATTGATGTCACTTGTTAAATCCACTTCAGTCAGTGTAGATGAAGGGAAGGAGACAGGTTAAATAATATTTTTTAAGTCTTAAGAAAATGTACCGCCACCATTAAGCCTTAAAAAATATTATTTAACCTGTCTCCTTCCCTTCATCTACACTGATTGAAGTGGATTTAACAAGGGGTATGGTAGTAGGTGCTAGTTTGTATCAAGAACTGCAACGCTGTTGGTCCACCACCCAAAGGACATCCAGCCAACTTGAAACAACTGTGGGAAGCATTGGAGTCAACATGGGCCAGCATCCCTGTGGAACACTTGTGACACCTTGTAGAGTCCAAATTATGAGGAAATCAGTCAATTGAAATAAATTAATTAGGCCTTCATCTTTAATCGATGAAATGCAATTGTGTTCATTGTCCATAGCTTATGCCTGCCCATACCATAACCCCACCGCCACCATGAGGCACTCTGTTCACAACGTTGACATCAGCAAACCACTTGCCCACACAACGCCATACATGTGGCCTTTTATTTCAGCTCAGGAAACATGGGACCAACACTTTACATGTTGCGTTTATATTTTTGTTCAGTATACAAAGAGAAATCAAATGGATGAACGCTATGGTGCACATGCACAAAACAACCATTGGCTGGATAGATAGAGGGTTAATTAACCAATGGCCCGACAGAACAACCACAAAGCTCAGGAAGCTTCCAGGAAATAGTGTTACAGTAGGTTGTGGATTTAGTAGAATAGTATAGAATAGTATACATTTGTACATTGTTATTGTGTACATGGTGCCCTTCAGTAAGGATAAAAGCTTCTGCAATGAAATCTACATTTGCTGTACATGTAACAGTATTATGTTTTATGTTTTGATAAAATCATCTATTCTCGTCTTAGCAGATGTAGCTTGATAATAAATGTTCTACACATCACATTTGGTCAGGTGTTAGGGTTGCATATCTTATGTCCAACGCATGTCAGTAATTCACGTAAGTTCTCCACTTTCCTCGAATAGATTCACATTCTAACACGTATGCTGATGCAGCTGTATCCATCATGCACAATATGTTCTCAATGGGTGAATGAGATGGTAATCATAACAGCTCTGGGTATGAAATGTACCTGAGCTGTTTTTAATTTGAGATGGGAAATAATGAGCATTTGATTTCACTGATGTAACACAGTGTAACGCCCTGGCCATAGAGAGGGGTTTTTTGTTCTTTATTTTGGTTAGGCCAGGGTGTTACATTGGGTGGGCGTTCTATGCTCTTTTTCTATGTTGGTTTGTTTTGTTGATATTGGCCGTGTGGCTTCCAATCAGGCACAGCTGTAGAGTATTGTTGCTGATTGGGAGTCACACATAAGTGCCTGTTTTTCCGTTGGGGTTTTGTGGGTAATTGTTTCTGTTAGTGTTTTGCACCTGACAGGACTGTTTGTCTGTCGGTTTTCTTACTTTTGTATAGTGTTCTTTCGTCTATTAAATATTCAATGATGAACACTAACTCCGCTGCACCTTGGTCTACTCTCTCTCACGACAGCCGTTACACACAGGATGAAAAAAAAAGCAAGAGAATTCAGTTACAAATTTCCAACAGCAGTTATTTGTTCAGGTTGCCGCACAATGGAATCCCATACTTAATATGAGGAGGATCATAAATAAAGATTATTAGGTTAATTAATTATTTTGCATTTATTACTCTTTTGTACCTCCACATAATTACTCAGCACTGATTTAATTGAATTTGAATGAGAGCCAGCGGAAGATAATTTGTTTTCAGGTTACCAAATGGTTCCAATGTTGCCTGAGAGAGCTGAGAGAGGGAGAAATGACACATGATTGCATCCCAATTGGCACACTATTCCCACCCCTGGTCAAAAGTAGTGCACTTTAAAGGGAATAGGGTGCCATTTGGGACATATCCATGGTAGCAAGGCATAATTCATCAGGCTGGGACACTGACACCCAACCAACAATACGGAAATTAATTCAGCTCCGCAGCTGCATGGGCGAACAACATTAAACACAGAAATAAATAACAACACCAACCCAAAGACCTGCCGGAGCCAGAGCACAGCCATGCCGTGCTTTATTCAAAACCAAAACATATCTAATAACCATGAGCTATTGAATTAGAAATGTAGTGTGGCAGGCGGTGGCACTCTTATCTGATAAATTATGTGGGAGATTGTGTGGGTTTTTATGTATGTGTGTGTGTGTGTGTGTGTGATAGTGAAAGAAATCTGATTGAGTGTATATATGTGGGTGTATCTGTATGTGTGCATGCATAATGCTTTTTTAGGCATGTTTGCAGTTTAATCATCCAGGAACATAACATAAAAACATCCGCCTTGGGTCAACGTATCCATAATTGCAAAGTATATTTTCTTGGCGAAGCTACATTGATTTTTGTACATTTTGTTAACCATCTCAAAGCAAGCGTTGGATCGTTGGACAGCGCTCAAAACAAGGATTATCTTCTAGCATGGGCATACAGTGATGTACAGTATTTCTTTGATTCAGTCTTCAATAACACATGCTGAACACCTCCCACATTCAGAATATCTTATAAAATGAAAACATACACCAAACCTTCACCCACTTGGGACCACAAAGGAACCTTAGATCTGAGATGTTCAATAACGCAAGCTCTCCATTTCTCTAACACGTATGGCAGCACTCCATGTTTAGGTATATGTGTAGGTATGTGTTTACATACAAGAAGAATACTTTGTCCTTAGATGTTTATGTGTGTGTGTGTGTGTGTGTGTGTGTGTGTGTGAGTGAGTGTGTGAGTGAGTGAGTGAGTGAGTGAGTGAGTGAGTGAGTGAGTGAGTGAGGGACAGAAAGGTAATAGAAAACCCTTTGTCCGGGGTCTCTTTGTGGTTGCTAATAAGTGATGCCCCTCATTTTCATCTCTCCACTGGTCAGTATGTATGCAGCAGGCCTACTATCCTGAAGAGATAGATGTGCAGGCAGGTGGTTGAAGTATCTAATAGGCCATGTCTCTACATGGGGCCATATATGTTTGACTCGGCCTGACAAGGAATCAATACATAAGCGGCCGAGCACACATAAAGTACATCTCCTCCAATCCCTGTAATGGGAGATTCTGACTGTTAGTTCAATCTTTTCAGAGGAGAAAATAAACAAGTAAGGCTACACATCATTGAGACATTATGATTATTGTAAATAGACTGTTTGTATTCATTCTACTGTCCCATGTAGAATGAATACATTCTACTTCCCTGTAGCTCAGTTGGTAGAGCATGGTGTTTGCAACGCCAGGGTTGTGGGTTTGATTCCCACGGGGGGCCAGCACAGAAAAAGAATGTATGAAATGTATGCATTCACTACTGTAAGTTGCTCTGGATAAGAGCGTCTGCTAAATTACTAAAATGTAAATGTGGTCATATTAGGGAGGGGGCCAACAAGCGGATTCAGGCTATAACTGTCCCTAAGATTGGATTGGCTTTCAAAACCCATGTTTGTTTGTTTTGAAGAGATTTTCATTAAGAACAATGTTTGATTTAGTTAAGCACATAGAAACAATTATGGTAATACGGTTTATAAGGTTAATAAGGTTTTTGGGGCAGCAGGTAGCCCAATGGTTAGAGCATTGGGCCAGTAACTGAAAGGTTGCTGGATTGAATCCCTGAGCTGACAAGGTAAAAATCTGTCGTTCTGTTCAGGGGTAGGATGTCATTGTAAATAAGAACTTATTCTTAACTGACTTGCCTGGTTAAACAAAATACATGAAAAAAATATGACCAGTATATTATAAACAATTCTCAATTCGAGCAACTGCTGTAAAAACGTGTATATTCCTGATTAAGTATTTTTATATAAAATCTGTTAATCAAAGTATCCCCAGAGACTGAAAGCAGTGTAAAATGTAACTATCTTGTGTTTTCATTGAAGCAGATGCTGGTTAAATGGGAGTGGCGTGCTGTGTTCTGGGAGTAGCCCGGGTTGTTCACACATTGTTCATCAACAGAGCCAAAGATTGAACCAAGCATCTATCTAGTGTTGTATAGCAAATATACTAATTCCACATTATTGGTTCACCACAAATGTATAATTTTTTGTCCCGAAACCCCACTCTCCACTGGTGGAACACTGTAGCAGAATTTCAGGGAATACAATATCCTCATTGCTTTATGCTACCTTCGCCAACTACTGTGCAAACTTGAGGAAAAACAACTTTTTTGGGGAAAAGAGCGCTTTTTACGTGGATAGTCAATCTCCTGCGAGCCGGACGTCTTATTATACACATATTATAACGTTAGATCTGTTTTCAATTTTGTTTCGCAAGCTGAATAGGGGAAAGACGATTGTGCAGTCTGTCCCTGCCGGTCGCGTGGCTTCTTTGTGTACAGCAGCTGCCTCTAAATGCATGGGCAAACACCACGGCTTGGCGCAGATATCATAAACCTTGAGGACGAGCTTGGACATAGCTCAACCGTTATTTTGGTTTCAAAACTATGAAAAGCTTCTTCAACAAGTAGAAGAGGAATAACAAAACGTCGTATTTTACCCCTTACCCCTTCTTATCCGCTTTCTATTTCTTTGATTTACGGTCCTGATTAAGCTTGCCCGCCTCGCCGCCTTTCTCTCACTCTGTGCGCGTGGATTGTAAAAAGGTAGAAACAAATTGAGCTCTGTTCACAGTACAGCTGCGCTGTTGCCTGATACATCATGGATGTACGGTTTTATCCGATTGCCGGAGGAAATCCTATTCCAGGAGACCCACCAAACCTGGATTTTTCCCACTGTTTGGGCTACTACAACTATAATAAGGTGAGCAATTGCGTTCTACATTGTTTTGCGTACTTCTATCTTGTTTCTGCACACTGTATTCAAACCCCATTCCTCTGGAGTCCGGACAGACTAATATAATGACAAATGGTGTTGTACACGATTGGGAATGTTTTCTTTGATAATTAATTAGGCTACTCCATAATCTAATCCTATTCTGCATTGGCATTACAAAGCTTTTATAAAATTGACAGAATAACAAGAGGTAGTTTTGCCAGTGCATTACACACTTTTATCAATTAGGCAAGTTACCATCTTCCTTTGGTGCTGGAGTTCTGCATGCCATAATGTTTACGCGTTGAAATGCTTTCTCATATAGCACATCTCTCTGTTGGACGAAGTTTTGGTATCCTGTCTCTTGCAGAGTAAGCTATGCATGCCAGGTGGCAGTGACACTGCTACTTTACAATGAGTGATCAACTTGATTACATGTGTGACAGAGCCTTTAAAAAGTGACTTGATCCATAATCATTTAATAATTTAATGAGTGTTTATAATTTCTAATTCCATCATCATCAATCAACATGCAGTTAATATGTTTTAGATTCACTGAAGGCACATGATAAAGTGATGTCACTACCTATAGAGCTGGTCATATTTCAGGGCAATTCATGAATTGTGAAAGACATTAATTATCCTTGAAGTGAGAGCAGGTTGTTTGTATTGATATCTGATGTCTGATTCAACTGCTGTTGTTTCAGATCGTGATCCCTTCTTTTGCTCACAGATAATATGTCCCTGTTTACTGATGTGTTGCAGTGTTTTGAAAAAATGTCATACTGTACCTAGTAGGGGTATCCTATGTGAGATATCCTTACACAAACAGTCCCAGACCGACAGGTGGTTTGGTACACAACCAGCAGCAGATATTTGGTATTTTTGTATCACAAGCACAAAGGAGTATTTGTTTTGAAAAGGATAATGGCTCTATTTGACAACACCTTCAGGATGTGAAAGCATGGTAAGCTGCCAAAAGAGAGAGACTGTCCATATCAAATGAGTTTCCAGACTTTTCCCCAGAACATCCTCTAAAACTGTTCTGAGAACCAGTAGAAAACATACTATAATCCTGTTCTGAGAACATTCTGAGACCAGAGCAGTGTTTGCGTCTGCTTGGCCAAATAGCCCAGGCTTGTTAAAGCTCCTAAGTGCAACCACATTTGTTTGACTGTCCTATAATATATAAAGCGTGGTTTTGTGTTTGCTTGAAAACTCCCCGGGCCAAAGTTTGAGAAAGGAAATAGTCTTTCTGTCAGGGATAGGCCAAAATGCAATTGTAGTCTGAGAGAGAGAGAGGAAATGAAGCACTCCCTCTGCAACATGTCTCATCACAAACCACATATCACATGCCAATTCAGAAGCCTCTGCATACTGAGTGGAAGGGAGATTTGCATGTGTTTGCATAATGCAAGACACATCATCCCCAAATTGATTCGACCAAACACATTGAGAGGAAACATTAGTCATCCAGATGATGTGTCATGTTTTCAAGTTGTATAGACTCAAATTAACTTGGGTTGATAACAGAGTTATTTATTATAGCTTTCATGTCAAGTTCCCACTCCAAGAAGCTGTGACAGTGCCTTGGTCAATGTCAATGGGTACTCAATGTGATGTATAAACAGTAACACCCTCAAAATGTTGTCTGAGGAAATAATTCAGATTTAATTACAATGGGGCCCAGAGGCACTTTCAAACATCACAGATTCTTTTAAATCTACAGAAACATCCAAACGAGTGGCACAAACTTAATTAGGTACTACAGTCATCATGATTCATGACTAATGAATCCAGCAGTGATTTGGCAATGAGATGAAGGGAATATGTTAATATCATGTACTTTACAAGGGAAAATGAGCTGCTAGTAATCTAGTAGAATTGAACCTCGGACCCTTGATGATAAATTTCATTAAGAGCTGATTTAAAGCACACTTCATATAGGCTACCTATTACTCTATACCTTTTTAATATTTAATAGTGTGGATTATGTTCAGGTGTATGACAGGGCAGTCTCAGCAGGGTGCCTTTGGTAAAAGTGCTTTGATTTAAGCTGGGACACAAGGCAACTATGTTTAGGGTTATATACCCACAGGGACTCTTTTTAGCCACTGATTGGTTGGTAGTTGGTGCTTCAGAAATTGTGTGCAGTCTTACATTACATTCAATTTATCTGGGATAATGACTTGGCTTTTACTGGCTCTTTGGTTTATACTGAGCACATGTGGTCTTAGTCAGTGAAATTTACAAGAAGCCCGGCTTCACTTCTGAAACCTTATGAAAACATGCCTAGATTATTTTTGGTCATCAGGGTGTATTTTCTCTCCTTTTCTGTCGCAAAAGTTGAATATTTTATATGTCCCCCTTGGTTTAAATGTGGGACAGTTTGTGGTCTACATAACTGTGCAAGCTCTTCAGATTGGACACTACTAAAGTCTGTGAGCTTTTTTGGTATTTTATCAACTGTACTGGTTTACATTTAGCATGTCTAAATGATTTGACCGTTTGATTGACTGAAATGCCTTTGTTCATGAGCATGCCCCCCACCCCCCACGTCCCCTGTTACTGGCACATTTATGGTCCTGTGTTATACTCCCCTGAAGTTTAATAATGTTTTAGATTTAATATACATTTCATTAGCTGCGCTGGTAGTGGTAATTAGTTGGTTGTTACCAGATGTAACTGAGGAATGGGTTGCACCTGCAGCACTGCCACTACTACAGAGCTTTAGTTTGTGAAACTATTACTAATACTCCCAGTAAGTGATTATAAATTGTGGATGGCTATGTTCAGATCCAAAGATGATGTAATATGCATTAGCATTGTGTTAACTGTGAATGACTGAATTTTTTTGCTGTTCCGTAGCCATACTTTTCTGTTGGTTTAAAAGGTGTCATTATGGAAGAGTGATTGATTGTCTTCCAAGAATCCTTTCAGTGACAACCGCTGTAAACAGGAAGTGTGTTTCACTAAGTAGGGTTGATAGTAACAGCTGATTGGCTCTGATGACAAATGGCCGCTGAGACGCTACCAAATAGATATGTTTCCTCTTATTCAAGGAAGCGCTTATCAATGGATTATATTTCAACTTTGAGTTGTATTAACCACTCATCTGTCATACGTAGACTACATACACTGTAAGAACAACAAATGGGAAGTTATTCACAGCATAACACATGAGGATGGAAGGGTGCAGCTGCAGTCGGCATACTCTAGGACTTTATTGAGCCTTTAAATGAGTCATGTAGGTGAAACAAAAGCCTGATTGAGGATGGGTTGGATCCTATTGTTCCTTGCATATGTATAGGAAACAAAGCAGAAAGGACATAAATAGACTCAGAGATGCTAAATTACAGTCCCTTCACACCAGAAAACCCTTGGGGCAATATCTCCCCATTGTCCCCTACAGCCAGATTGGCCTAGCCTCCCGTGGTCTTTGTTGTCCCGTCTGTGGAGTGGTAGTGAAGGGGTTAAGACGCTCTTCAAACACAGTGGGCCATGTGCATCTTGTCAGTGTACACAGCTGGTGCCATTTCACCACACACATTGTAAACATATCCAAACACTACTAGGACTCTAAATTGCTGGTACCCCGAGAAGCTGCTTACTTTGCCGTTTTCTAAAGTTGATGGATGTAACCGAAGTTATATGTTTAAAGGTTTAAATGTTGAGGAAGTGAAAAGCTGATGTATTTCCTGGGCATTTTAATTGCAGCTTGTCGGACGCCTAGTTCAACAGATTTATTAAAGACCTGGTTTTCCATTTGAGATTGGGGAAGTTCATTTTTAGCTCACTCACTTGAAGTACAGTACTTGGAACCCCTGAGCGAAAGTGAGTTACTCTGCAGATTCAGACAATTTCCCCAATTTATCTGGTTCTATCTACATTAATTAAACCGATGCGTGTATGTGATTAACTATATAGTGTTTACGTTTTTGTCCTAACTCTGAACTTCTATCAGCTCAGTAAAGCTTCCTGCATGGAATACACTAATAGTTGTTGCTATGGAAGCTGTGTCCGGACTGTGAGTCATATACTGTATATTAGAGGTGGCCTTGTGGTGGAAACATTAGTAGATCATACTCTGTTTTCTATGGCTGTGCCGTAGATGATCTAAGCTATTACACGCATCATTCCTTGCAATGTACACACACACACACACACACACACACACACACACACACACACACACACACACACACACACACACACACACACACACACACACACACACACACACACACACGACTAGGGAGTCCTCCTGTTTGTGTTTGAATCTCTCTGCGGTGTGCACTTTTGAATTTTACAATGACGTAAATCAACACTTAAGAGGCCTCGTCTATATGTCCACTGAACCTGTGTGCAACATTGGGACCGATTGACTGTCTTTACAAGGTGGATTTGGAAAGAGAGGCTGTGGTTGGTGTTGAATATGTAAATCTCATGCTGACACAGTCCATTACCCTGATCTGCTCTCGTGAAGACCATCTTTAATCCAACCACCACCCAGTGCTCATGAATCCATTCCATTCCATCTCCTCCTCTCACATCACCATCATCAGCCAGCAGGCTGCATGTAGATAGAGTTCACACAGTATTGCTACATTTGAATATCCACACTAGCATACTACTTAGAATTAAACGATGTAATGGGCATGCACGGCAAGCGGTACCGATGCACCAAGTCTGGAACCAGCAGGACCCTGAACAGTTTCTACCCCCAAGCCATAAGACTGATAAATAGTTAGTTAAATAGTTAACCAATAGCTACCCGGACTATCTGCATTGACCCTTTGTGCACCAACTCTTCTGACTCATCACATACACTGCTGCTACTGTTAATTATCTAACCTGTTGCCTAGTCACTTTATAGCTACTGATATGTACGTACCCCTGCACATCGACTCAGTACTGGTACTTTCTGTATATAGCCATGTTATTACCTCGTACCCCTACACATCGACTCAGTACTGGTACTTCCTGTAAATAGCCAAGTTACTCATTGTGTATCTATTTTTCTATTTTCTCTCTTTTCTTTCTCTCTGCATTGTTGGGAAGGGCCCATAAGTAAGCATTTCACCTGTTGTTTACCAAGCATGTGACAAATAAAATGTGATTTGATTTTGGAATGTCCACACTAGCCTACTACATAGAACACATGCCCGATACATTGCTTCCTTTTAAGTAGTATGCTAGTATAGACATGGGAACAGAGACTGTCTCAGAAGGTTCTGTTTTCTCTCTGGACAATCCAACAGCCGTGTCACTGTTACAGCTCCACAGCACTCAGATATAATAGACGGGTAGTAGCTCAGAGCTGAGGTGTCATGCTTGGTGTAGGGTTACGGTCATTTATCATGACACATCTGCAAGTGAATGAGAGAGAAAGGCCTCATTTAACCAGTATTGCTTAAACTGTCAAAGTTCTGAATCATTTAACAAAGGTGTTGTACCCTGGAAACTTGAGCTGTAGCATGTCCTCTGCCTAAGGGTGGACCTTCTTTAGGCTTTAAAACCACAGCCAAGCGTTTGCCTGGCTACTCATCCACATCGCTCCGGCCAACTGATGTTTCTTCTCCACGTTGAGTCTGGATTTGCCTCTCTCCCCAACAATTTCTAGAATGTGAACACATTCTGACCGTTCTGATTGGTCTCAGAAACCGATGGATTGGTCCAGAGCTGGCCTACATGATGACATCATTAACTTTGGTACTCTGATTGGTTAGACTTATTAGAGAAGATCCAGTCTCTGATTAATTTGTTCTGTACAACGCCCCACATTTTGAAGTCACACAAACAACAATTTCAGACTGAATGCATGGAGCGATTAATAGAGCAGAGAAATGAAATTCAGGGTGAGTCGTTAGGCAAGCCTAACATGTCTCTTTATATCACACCAGGGTCTACTAACTCGCTATGAGACCTACTTTTTTCACCAGGAGAAACCATTTCAATCTGTCTTTGTCTCGCTACATCTCTGACAGCATCAACCTCACTGACTTATTAAAGATAGAATCTGTTCACCCCAGCGCCATTGTTATTGTTTTTGTTTTGTCGACTAAACGGAGGTGAGCGGCATCCAAATGGAAATGAGCAGCGTGGTACAACAAATTGCACTACATCAGTGGAGACTGCTGAGGGGAGGACGGCTCATAACCATGTGGAAACCACGTGTTTGATGTATTTGATACCATTCCAGTGATTCCCCTCCAGCCGTTACCACGAGCCCATCCTCCCCAATTAAGGTGTCACCAAACTTCTGTGCAGTACGTATTCTGCTGTTCTATCGAAGCATGCAGTGATGTTCGAGCCAAAACAACTGTGTTCGTTGTTTGCTGTAACTTCTTTGGTGTTATAATATCCCAAATTGACGTGGCAGTTTCACCATTAAGGATTCCATCTTTTAAAGATAATAATTTATTCTCTATGTGCCACAGAAACGGCTTTTACTGTGAATTAAGCAGTCAATCAGTTCTGTCTGGGTGATTCAATAAATTGTGTCCTATAAATGATTAGCCTTGCAGTTAAGACACTTACATTTATTTTTAAAGCGCTGTTGCAGTGAGGCAGCCATCACATTTTTCACATAACTAATTTCTAATGCCTCGTAATGGGCTGACGTAGGACTGTATCAAAACATTTAACTGATCTCCCCTGGATTTAACCTTTAATCCAACACAGATTTAATTAGTAGATAGATTAGAAATGTGACGTTTTACAAAACCAAATATGCATGACCCCCTTCACTCAACACGTGAATATGAGGTCCTGTCAAGAAAACCAGACTTAAAAGTTCAATTGTTAGAACTTTTGCCTGTGCTATTTTTCAGACCATCCCTTACTGTTCAGAAAGGAAGTATTTTCCGTCTCATCAAGGTATTGCTGACTGTTATTATTACATTAATTTGCAGGGCAATGCGTTGTCGTGACTGTAAGTGTGAAATGTCACCTCATTAGTGAGCTATGTGCTGTTGGGACTGAGAGAGAGATATTACATACAAGGCAAAGGAGATTTATGTGCATCCAAAATGCCACCTAATTCCCTTTGCACTACTTTTGAAAGGTCACTGGTAAAAAGAAGTGCACTATATAGGTAATAGGGTGCAATATCAGACGCAGTCATACTGTGGTGATTAGTCCAGCTGTCCTTTGTTCAGCTGCCCGTAGCACCACCACGACCATGCAACATTCCCAAAATGCTCAGTGTGTGTCAGCACCAGGTCGTCCTTTAGGGAGAAGACAATGGCAGCAGGTGGGCAAATATCCATAAGACCTGCTGAACAAAGAGCACAGAAAATACAACAGCTATTTGAATGTTTAAATGGAAGACTGAGATGAACCACAGTAACAACGTACTGTTTTTCAATAGGTGATTTAATGTAACTTGGACCTATGCCTCGGTTACTGTAATACAGTAGTAACCAAATCATCTGTGTCACGTTTAGAACACATTGACTTTAACGGCTATGTTTATCTTCTTTTCCAAACTGTTTTCTTACATTTTCCCAACCAGTGCAGAGGTCCCCAAGCCAACAGCTGGAGTCAGTGTTATGGAAATAGGGGAGCCATGTTGGCCTCAGAAGGTCACAGTCATCGATCGTAGATCGCCCCTCCCCCAACATTATATATGTGGTAACAGGGTAAATGTTAAAATCTCACTCTGCTAATCCAATTTTACTGCAGTGTTAATACTGTAGCATTTAAAGTCATCTTCACCTAATAAATACACTTTAATAGTCTCCTCAAAAGCTAATATAAATTGGAAAAGCGCCATCACACTCTGCCAGATTTTAATTGGATCTTTTATAGACGTGCATTAGAATGATAAGAATATTCTATTGCAGAAAAGTCCTTTGTTTTTCCTGGAAATTTAATTTGCCATCATTTATGTTAGAATTAAATGGTAGCAGAGATCTACAGTACATAGACACTGTGCTGACATGGCCTTGTCTGTCTCTCTGCTCTGTGTAGGCCTAGCTCTGAGAGTTTTGAAAGAGCTGTTCTTGGAAGAATGTCTCTGTTTCTTGTTGTTTATTTATGGGTTTAAATTGTTGATTGTGTCCATTTTTCTTTAACTGGATAGTAGTGCCTATTCATAATTTATCCTCTCTGTCAGAAAGAGTTCATCTCATATATGGATACTTTGTATTCATTTCTTTGTGTACAAGTACACAATTCTAGTTACAACTCCTGCCTGTAGTTTCCAAAGCAATCAGTTCACAGTGATGCCTAGAATGTTTTTCTGAATAAAAGTACTTGACTGTACAACCCAAAACAATTCATCATTATGCCAACATATGAAATAAGACACATGGTGAGTGAGCCCCAATATCAAAACAGGGAAAGAGAAAAAGCGAGAGAGAAAAAACGATATTTTACTAAAACATCAAACTCTCTCTAACATATTCAGTAATCATAAAGTTGTTGTCAGCCTATGGGGTGCTCCATTACTCTCAATAAAATAACACGTCTGGCAACCACACAAATCCCTTTCACATATCCGCTCTGAACCCTTCTTTTGAGATGTAACATACTCCCCCCCGACTAGCATTTCCCTATCTGTTCTCAATGTACCACACATTTACTGTAAACCACTATTTAGTTGGAGGAGTGCACTTTTATATACTGGAGAAAAGATAAAGACATGTAGCGTTTTGTAGAAAGCACTAGCCTATGGATAGATTTTTTTATCCACCAAGAAACATATGGTTTCTCTCATGCTCTGGCTCGGCTCTAATATTTATTTCATACGCATATTAAAACTGGAAAGTGGTCTCTTTGTAGATGGTTTCCAAAAATTGTACAGTGATTGCTTCATTGCTTATTTTTATTGGCCTCAGAAGTACTGTCTTAAACAAAAAGCGTGCCTCCCCTTTCCCCTGCCGTAATTCAATGTTGCATTTAGGATGTACCAATAAAGGCCCAATAAGGGGACACTTTGCTGCTGGCCTCCATCTGGATCTCTGAAAGCAGTATTGATGTGGAGGGAGAATATTCTGAAAAGTCCTCCTCTAGTTGGTTAAGTTCTCTTTTGCTTCTTGGCAACCATTCTTCTGGGGTTTAGAGGTCGCTGGTTGCAACCTCCAATTGTTTGCAAACTGATGACTTGATGAGAGGGTTCTACCATGTATTTGTCTTATGAAGACTCCCCTGGTACATTTGGGAAAGGAGCTGATATTTTAGGCTTTTTGTTGGAGCTCATCTCTTTGTGGCAGTGCATTGCAGTGGGACTTAATGCACTGCCACTGCACTGTGACCCGGTGAACACTTCCTCACAGGTGGCTGTGGTGTGGGATGGCAGTGGTAGGAACCAGGCCAAGGAGAAAGAGCCCTCAGCATTGAGGAGTCCTTTAGTTTCCTCCTGAGACTACATGCTATTGACAAGTCTGTCATACTCCATTCCTTTCTAGGAAAACGATCTAGTTTCTCTGACAATGGGCAATAACCCTGAACCTTCCTCTCTCCTCTTCGGAAGCTCTTACTCACGTGTGTCTTTCCAGACAAATGCAGATCCTGGAAAAAGAGCTTGCTCTCTTCTTTTTCTCTCTCTTTTTCTCTCTTTCTCTAATGAGGCACAGGTATGATTTTCCTTCCTACCCTCTGATAAATGAGAAGTAGAAGCAGAATGATTACATTGTATCAGAGACATTACAGGCAGTTGATTAAAGCGTTAGTTGGGGAGTTAGCCAAGGTTAACAATCCATAATGAAACACTGTGAAAATAATGATACACTGCATGGTTTTATGAAGGCTTGTGGCTGCTCAGCAGAGCTGCGTTGACCTTCAGCAGTTACTCGAGCTAATCGTGGTGAACCTTCAGCCCCCCTGTAGTTTCCAGCAGACTCCATTAGCTTCTGATATGCATCTTCTAGGAGAGCAGCCTAGACTTTACAGAGTTTTGCCTTTGGGACTGGGATTGTTCTAGTGACATTGAGATTAAGGGCTATTCTAAAATAGCTCTGGTAGGTAGTATCATAAGATGTTCTTCTGACGTATACCAATACTTAGGGATTTGATACACCACACTTCCTTTTACATGGGTGTGGCTGGCTTGAATGGCAACAGTTATTTAAAGGAATCAAGTATTTCTTTGTTGTTGTGGTTTGTTTTCAGTGAAGTCTATTAGAGCGCCATTGATTCTCCTGGAGAGAGCCAGAGATTGGTCACTGTCCAATGTCAGATCCTTTGTGTATGTTGAAAGCAGTTGTCTGGTGTTACAAAGGTCTCAACTTATGATGCTGTCAAAACAGCAGCATATCTGTATGCTTTGGACAGTAGCTTGGATCATGTTCCTACTGCTTTATCCAGACCATTTGCTACTCAACAGGCCATAGTGCTAGCGGCCTAGCACCATTAGCTTTGATCACTGACTAATAAAGCGTTCTACTATCTAGGGATCCTGTTGCCACAAAACATTGAGGATGTCAGGTGATGTCATATTTTGATTGGCCTGTAAGAGTAAGTCTTTCCTATTGGCTAATGACAACATTAACCTGTTGCTGACCAAAATAGTAACTGTAAGACATCATGGATTACACCTACTTCTCCTCCACAAACTATCCTCCAGATGCAAATAAGATATTTAAGCAATACTTAGCCTATATAGCGATTAACTATTGCTTCAAAAGATAATACATTTTCTCGGCCCAGATGTGTGAAATCACAGAAAAAAGGCATTGTTTCCTGAAGCATGTTCCAAGCGAAGCTTCATGCATGTTTACCAACATCTGTGAGTAGTGAGTATTGTAATAAACTGTGGATAAAATGGAATTAAGATGGTCGTTAATGAGGCAATATGCTAAAGTTAGACGGAGGAGCGTGAGTTACGTCTATCTTTCTGTAATTACCTCAGTGATTGTCTGCTGCTTTGGTTCTTATCAGACGTAAACTTGAAGCACATTCCTCTGTGTAATTGTGCTGGCCATTATTACTGCAATTACTGTAAGTTATTACTCATATTGTTCTCTGTTGGACTGGTAGTTTGCTAGTTGCCAAATATGGACTCTATGGTTGGGGAGTATTCAGGTTTTCATACCTTCATACCGTTTCTGTAACCTCCCAAAAACATTTATTTTATTTTTGACACACAAAACAATTTAGGCAACAAAGATCTTCATCCAGCGGGGAATTGAATGTCTCTGCTATAACCAAGAAGCTTGATCTTGACATCTAGTGACTTAGCCAGCAAACCAAATGCATTGCAGGAGCCGTGAGCTGGATATAATTTATTTGACGCATCTTAGATTTCATATAGTTATACTAAACTTATAGTTATAAGCAGTGGTGTAGCATGCACCCCCACAGCCACCACGAGGCAGGGGTGCCCCCACATTTCCACTTAACAATAACAGCACTTACAGTTGACCGGGGAAGCTCTAGCAGGGCAGAAATTTGACAACATGACTTGTTGGAAAGGTGGCATCCTATTTTAGTGCCATGTGGAAAATCACTGAGCTCTTTAGTAATCCCATTCTACTGCCAATGGTTGTCAATGGAGATTACATGGATGTGTGCTCGATTTTATACATGTGGCTGAAATTGCCTAATCCACTCATTTGAAGGGGTGTCCACATGCTTTTGTATATATACAGTGCCTTCGGAAAGTATTCAGACTTTTTCCACATTTTATTACGTTACAGCCTTATTCTAAAATGGATTAAATAAAAGAAAATCCTCAGCAATCTACACACAATACCCCATAATGACAAAGTGAAAACAGGTTTCAAATTTGTTTTGCAAATATAAAAATATATAAAACAGAGTATTCAATATATAAAACAGAGTATTCAGACCCTTTGCTATGAGACTCAAAATTGAGCTCAAGTGCATCCTGTTTCCATTGACCATCCTTGAGATGTTTCTACAACTTGATTGGAGTCCACTTGCAGTAAATTGAATTGATTGGACATGATTTGGAAAGGCACACACCTGTCTATATAAGGTCCCACAGTTGACAGTGCATGTCAGAGCAAAAACCAAGCCATGAGGTCGAAGGAATTGTCTGTAGAACTCCGAGACAGGATTGTGTCGAGGCACAGATCTGGGGAAGGGTACCAAAACATTTCTGCAGCATTGAATGTCCCCAAGAACACAGTGGCCTCCATCATTCTGAAATGGGAGAAGTTTGGAACCACCAAGACTTCTTCTAGAGCTGGCCGCCTGGTCAAACTGAGTAATCAGGGATGAAGGGCCTTGGTCAGGGAGGTGACCAAGAACCCGATGGTCACTCTGACAGAGCTCTAGAGTTCCTCTGTGGAGATGGGAGAACCTTCCAGAAGGACAACCATCTCTGCAGCACTCTACCAATCAGGCCTTTAGAATGGCCAGACGAAAGCCACTCCTCAGTAAAAGGCACATTGCCAAAAGGCAGCTAAAGACTCTAAGACCATATGACACAAGATTATCTGGTCTGATGAAACCAAGATTGAACTCTTTGGCCTGAATGCCAATCATCAGGTCTGAAGGAAACCTGGAACCATCCCTACGGTGAAGCATGGTGTTGGCAGTATCATGCTGTGGGGTTGTTTTTCAGCGGAAGGGACTGGGAGACTAGTCAGGATCGAGGCAAAGATGAACGGAGTATAGTACATAGAGATCCTTAATGAAAACCTGCTCCAGAGCGCTCAGGACCTCAGACTGGGCGAAGTTTCACCTTCCAACAGGACAACAACCCTAAGCACACAGCCAAGACAATGCAAGAGTGGCTTCGTGACAAGTCTCTGAATGTCCTTGAGTGGCCCAGCCAGAGCCCGGACTTGAACCTAATCGAACATCTCAGAGACCTGAAAATAGCTGTGCAGCAAAGCTCCCCATCCAACCTGACAGAGCTTGAGAGGATCTGCAGAGAAGAATGGGAGAAACACCCCAAAAACAGTTGTGTGCCAAGCTTGTAGCGTCATACCCAAGAAGACTCAAGGCTGTAATCACTGCCGAAGGTGCTTCAACAAAATACTGAGTAAAGGGTCTGAATACTTATGTAAATGTGATATTTAAAAAATGTCTAAAAACCTGTTTTTGCTTTGTCATTATGGGGTATTGTGTGTAGATTGATGAGGGAAAAAAACAATTTAATCAATTTTAGAATAAAAAACACCAATCTCAACGTCAATAGTGAAGAGGCGACTCCGGGATGCTGTCTTTCTAGGCAGAGTTGCAAAGAAAAAGCCATATCTCAGACTGGCCAATCAAAATAAAAGATTAAGATGGGCAAAAGAACACAGACACTAGACAGAGGAACTCTGCCTAGAAGGCCAGCATCCCGGAGTCGCCTCTCCACTGTTGACGTTGAGACTGGTGTTTTGCGGGTATTATTTAATGAAGCTGCCAGTTGAGGACTTGGGAGGTGTCTGTTTCTCAACCTAGACACTCTAATGTACTTGTCCTCTTGCTCAGTTGTGCACCGGGGCCTCCCACTTTCTATTCTGGTTAGGGCCAGTTTGCGCTGTTCTGTGAAGGGAGTAGTACACAGCGTTGTATGAGATCTTCAGTTTCTTGGCAATTTCTTGCATTGAATAGCCTTCATTTTTCAGAACAAGAACAGACTGACGAGTTTCAGAAATGTATTTGTTTCTTGACATTTTGAGCCTGTAATCGAACCCACAAATGCTGATGCTCCAGATACTCAACTAGTCTAAAGAAGGACAGTTTTATTGCTTCTTTAATCAGGACAACAGTTTTCAGCTGTTCTAACATAATTGCAAAAGGGTTTTCTAATGGTCAATTAGCCTTTTAAAATGATAAACTTGAATTAGCTAACCCAACGTGCCATTGGAACACAGGAGTGATGGTTGCTGATAATGGGCCTCTGTACGCCTATATAGATATTCCATAAAAAATCAGCTACAATAGTAATTTACAACATTAACAATGTCTACAGTGTATTTCTGATCAATTTCATGTTATTTTAATGGACAAAAAATTTGCTTTTCTTTCAAAAACAAGGGCATTTCTAAGTGACCCCAAACCTTTCAATGGTAGTGCATATATAAAATAAAAAAATGGTGGTTGTGGGCTCCCCTGCCTCGTGGGCTGCGGAGGTGCGTGCTACACCACTGATTATAACTATAAGTTAAGTGTAACTATAAGAAATCTAAGCTGTGTCAAATAAATTATATCCAGTTTAGGGCTCCAGCTATGCATTTGGTTTGCTAGCTAATATATAATTTGTTTTTGTGTTTTGGAAAATAATACCGTCTGTATTTCAAAATACCCCAGTATATGGTGTAAACGGTATATCGCCCAAGCCTAGTGGACTCCCTAGAAGAATTAAAGCATCTTTCCAATTATTTACAGATTGGACATGCTCAAAGAATTCAAGCATATTTACATTTTTTTCTCTCCAATTTATATATTATTTTTCCTGAGGATAGTACATTCAGCAGATGGACTAATGATTACTTGTACAGCATCCAGGGGCTGCAGGTAGCCTAGTGGTTAGAGTTTTTGGCCAGTAACCGAATGGTTGCTGGATCGAATCCCTGAGCTGACAAGGGAAACTTCTGATTATTCTGCCTCTGAACAAGGCAGTTAACCCACTGTTCCCTGGTAGGCTGTCATTGTAAATAAGAATTTGTTCTTAACTGACTTGCCTAGTTAAAGGTTAAACAAAAATATTTTTTTAAATCCACCATGCAGGATGTGTAATGTTTTCAAAACGTTAACACATTTTCCACCAGTGTCCACCACATACCAGGCCTATTTATTCAATTCCAGGATCTCTTTCATTTTATGAACTAGCCTAATGTGCAGGGGGTTTCAGATCACGTTAGCGGATCAAAGCACAAATTCCCTTTCTATGTTTTTCTCTCGCATGTCTAACTACAAACAAGCCCTCATATTTTCCGGTTGCAGTTTTATTTTGTTTACTCAAAACAGATGAAGAGGTCCGTGACACTCCAGCATGAGAGTGGGCTGTGCTAATATCTCTCCAGGCTAAACGGAGGTCTGATAGAGCCATGATATTGAGGCTAAATCACAAGTGTGTGCGCTCACATTAGCAGGCTACAGTTGGACAGCCACAAGGTTGAGTACTAATTAGTGTTTTCAAAAGCCAATCAGTTCCGCACGATGGCTGCTTACTGCCATCCAAAAGTGCCATTTTATTTAATCTAGGTATCAAAGTTTATCCAGCAATGGAGTGTCATTGCAAATACAGGCAGATTGTTTTTGGTTTAATTGTGAGAAGGCGGAGACTGGGAAACGATAGGACAGAGAGAGAGCCTTATGTTCAGACTGGCTGTTGTGGTGTATTGTGGGTATTGACATTTTCAGAGAGAATATATTCTTAACAGGAGCTAATTAACAAATAAGAGTAAATGCTCCATCCGCATATTCATCACCAGGCAGGGTCATCTCACTCACAACACAACAGGCAAGCCTTAAGCAGGAAAAACAAAGTAGTACATAAATCAAAGAGGTTTTCTTTGGCAAGGCGGAACCCCCTGGGACCTACCTTGGTGCTTCATTAGACTCCAGAAGGATCATGTTTTAAGTGGAGGTGAGCGAGTTCTGAATAACAATGACAAATCATGCCTCAGAGCATTTGGTGTTTAGGGAACATAAAAGCAACATATCCCTTTTCCTGAAAGTGAATAAAATATTATTTGAGAGAAAGGATATTCACTGCACTACATCATATACGTACAGTAGGGATATAGACTATAGTTAACGTAACGGCTAATATTGCTGTTTCTGGCAGAGTTTCCCAAATTGAGGTTGAGCATTTTCCTTTCATAATTACCCATATGGGATTACAATGAATATATACTCTTTATTAGACTTCAGTGTGATGGCTTCACGTTTTAGCAATTTAAATTGTTGTCCTTTTTTGCATCTCGTCATATTTGACCACATAATTCTATTCACTTAACTCACCCCACGTACAGTACTTATGCGAGGAAACACTCATGATAATATATGATCAGTATCATCTTTCTCTTCTAATTATAAAAACATTATGTTTCTCTGTAGAAAGTGATACCAACATAACTGAGAGAATATGCAGCACTCTATGTAAAGCTTGTAAGATAAAAATATGTCCAGAGTTTGGTACACAGGCTGTCAAAACAACATACTGTAGCTACTGGGTGCTGACATAGAGGCTTTTAGAGCCCAGTCAGGCAGGCCTCTGGCTATTGTTGTTCCTGATCTTTGAATTCCTGGATCTGTCAACTCTGCGCTGACCAGCCTAACCAGCACTGATGTCTGATGGTCTGTGGGCTAGAGAGAGTCAACAACAAATCTGAGGGTAACAAATCATCATATTAAAAGGATATGGATTAAGGATATGGATTCAGATGATGCTAGTGAGAAAGAGTCACTGAATTATAATATATCACAATTTGCGATGTGCGGCTGCCTGTCTAGAAAGGTCTTTACAAATGAGTAATACATTAAATAGAAAACCTTGTGTAGCCGAGTTATAATAAGAAAGCCTTTTCCAGAGTATAAATCTGCTCAATTACAGACAGACAGGAGAGATATGCTGGAGCAACATTCCCATGGCTATTCAGTCACACTGAATATCCACACATGGCATATTTGAATAAAGAGATCGGAATTATTATTGCTTCCCAGTGTGATGGTAGTATTGTTTTCCAATCCAGGCCTTTATTTGGATTTTGGGGCCAGCATGATAGCAGTAATGCTCCCGATTTAATAAAAACTGTGAAATACAAGGAGCTATAACAGTCAATACTGTTGGAGAGCTGATTTTGTCGATATCTTCAGTTTATATGAATGAAGAGATGAATTATCTCTGTGTCCATTGAATCTGCCCCTCTCTCTCCAGGTAAATTGGCTGATGACAGGCAGGGTGACAGCTTGTTCTCTCCCTCTCTCTCGCTCTCTCTCTCAAAGAAAGTGGCGTTTTCTCACCACCTGTCCAGCACAACTGTTTAAAAGCCTCTCACTCTCTGTGTCTTTAAAGAAGGACTTCTGTGAAGGATAGTGAGTAGGACATTGTAGAGTAGATGAGATGTGGGCTGCTACAGTATGAAGGACCTGCAGCTGCTCCCAGTAGACTCTATACTTACAGAGACGTGGAGAAACAGTTCAAACACAAGCTTAATGAAGACGAATGGAGAGGCATGTTGGTACACACATACACACACACACACACACACACAGTGAGGAAAGTGCTTGAGTACGTTGTAGAACGTATGGTGGAACCCGACCTTAACTGAACTGTCTCATTTATTTTGGTGCAGAAACTCACAGCGCGGTTCCCATTTGCCCCTAACATAGAGGTCAAGGCTCAAATACAGCATATGTCACTGTCTGACCCCTTTCTCATCTTCCTGGACTGTTAGAAATTGAATAAAACTGCTCTGAGGGAGTTCTGGTCAATGACTTATGTTTCTATAGACACTTAGCAGACCTTGCTTCCTCAGAGGTGGAGTAGTGTACAAAATCAAATGTGCAGTGTTATTTTTAAGCGTGGAAAAACGGATACTTCCTATCTTAAGAGTAGTTGTTTAAAACACACTGTACACTACTTAATCTCTGTAGTCAACTTAATTAATACCCAGCATTAAACTGTCCATTAAAGCACCTCTACGTTGCAATAAGTAGATCATCATGTTCTAGAACACACTAATTTAATTGAACCATGATCTTAATATAATGTATTTCACTTCATCTATTATACTCAGTTGAAAGGGGTTGGATAGACTAATGACATTACCATGACTCTCCTACTTTCCATTCCAGACCCAGATGCTGGTTTATGGTTGTAATGTACTGTATGCACACATGACTGACTTTATGAGTTATACCATTGGCTCATACATTAGTCGTAAAGGCAAACGCTTAGCCTCATATTATCCTGAGGAAAATCCACACTTTTTAGTGTCATGTCTGTATTTGATAGGTCACATGCTTTTTACGTGTCAGCCTCACCAAGGATATTTTTGAGAGAGAGAAAATCACACAGACACACAAAGAATTTGAAAACAAATCAAACATTCATAAACTCCCATATCTGTGCATTCATGGCAGCAAGATTTGTGGCCCGTTGCCATGAGAAAAGGGCAACTAGTAGAGCACAAACAACATTGCAAATACCACCAATATTTATCTGTTTATTTATCTTCCCCTACTATTCGTACTACAACTATTTGCACATTACTAAAACACTGTAAATAGCTGATAATAAAATACTTGAAAAGTATTTATCTTTTTGAAACCTTTTTGAGTGCAATATTTACTGTTAAATTCGAATAGTTTTTTGTTAATGTTTTGTGTCTTCTCACCTTAGTTTATTGTTTATTTCACTTGCTTTGACAATGTAAACATATGTTTCTCATGCCAATAAAGCCCCTTTGAATTGAATTGAGAGCGAGAGAGACGGAGAGACAGACAGAGAGAGAGGTATATTTTCTCCTTCACCTTTTTCTATGCTTTGCTAGCTAAGTTTAGCTGCTCTTTTTTCCTTCCCTGTAAAAAAGAAATCCTCTAAAACATAGTGGGGTTCCATTAACTCTGTGGACTGTCATTTTCACGTTCACTTTGATCTCGCTGTTCTTTCTAACATTGAGGAACGGAATAATTTTACATTGTGTCTAAACAGATGCGGCTTTCTTCTTAAGATCTCTAAATGTCACTGGCTGCTGTGATGTGAAATAAATAGTGAAGGTCTTTGTAATTATTCAACAGTAGGTATCATAATGTTACACTTCCTTTGAAAAGTGAAATGTTAAAATGGCACTTCAGGTGTAAATAGAGTGAAAAGCATGAACGGAGCATTTAGTCTTGATGGCTCCTGTCACATAACGAAAACAATATCTGAAACTCAACAGACGCTTGTTTTTTTTAAATGTTTTTTTTGAAGGCCCTGTTGCCAAGAATTGTCAGTCAAGTTGCTGAATGGAGGGTAGTATGCTGGAAAATACATATATGAAATAGCTAATATGCAGGTCTAAACAGCAGTTTTTTGTCCACAGTTGTCTTTTGCAGCTGTCCTTTCATTGTGGAATAAAACAATTCATAACATGCTAGGCAGTGTATTAACATTGCTATAATGGGTGTGTATGTGATCTTACACACCAACCCCCAACGATTGTGTAGGAGAAAGATACTGTAACAAGTAACAACGACTGGCAAAAATGGCAGGTATATGTCGCTCGACAACCCGAAAGAAAACATCCTTATCCGTAGCATTTCCATAATTTCAGCTAATTTGCTCCAGTCATTGCGTTAATCTGCGTCGACCTGTTGATTGTCAGTTTTCCAGACACATTTCTGTAGCTGAACACAAACAGTTTTTGCAGCAGGACCTCTCTCTGTTCTGTCAGTAGTGCCAAGCAACACAGCCACAAATTGGAATGTGGTAGAGCTCTGGGAAGGCAGCCAAGATTGAAATTAGACAATAACCTCTGCTCCCCTATACTGGCTCTCTCCTCCAGCTGCACGCAGATCCATTTGTTTAATACAGTCAGCCCTGTAGTGTATAATAGACTGATATATGAGTCACCGTTCAGCAGTTTGTGTTTCTCAGATTTATAGAGATTGAACAACTGGTCGGTTTCTACTTACTGTAGTCTTATCGAGAAAAATACATGAAAAGGAAGGATGCATGCAGCCAGCACAGCACAGCACAGCACAGCACAGCACAGCACAGCACAGCACAGCACAGCACAGCACAGCACAGCACAGCACAGGGTAGATAGATACAGTACACCCACGCCAGTTTACAGCTGTATCTTTACAATACATGCATGGAGAAAGACACAGGTATTTACCTAATCCATTACTAGCCTAAAGAGTTTTGTTTTTTGCGAGTAAGAAGAGAAGCATGAAAGCTTAACAGATAATAGTACAGATCCTACTGATTGTACACAATGAATTTTCTGGATGAATAATTTGTTGGTACATCAGATCAAATTTACATAAGCATTGGAAGGTAGAATACTTTCATACTGTCACTTTTAATCCAGGAAGATTTTCTGCCTGCGTCAAATTATAACGGTAGCCTGGTTTATAAACGTTGTTTCAACCTCCTGAGTTAAATAGAATTTTCATGCAATTATTCTCAAAGAATTAGAGGATTAGTTTACAGTGAGTCCCTGAAACAGTGACTGGTGCCTGCATTTTGCAGTGTGTACAGAGGCAAAACCGTTCTAATGAGTGTGTTAACCAGTAATAGTGTCCAGGGAATAGAGGAATGTGTCTGTTCTGCCAGCGCAATAGGAGAAGACTCCATTCTCCCCAGCTCTCAATAGGGATGGATCCAGGTCACTAAGCCCATACCCACCTGTCATATCTAGTACAGCAACACCACCATCAGAACTAGAGGTCGACCGATTATGATTTTTCAACGGCGATCCCGATACCGATTATTGGAGGACCAAAAAAAGCAGATACTGATTAATCGGCCGATTTGTTTTTATTTATTTGTAATAATAACAATTACAACAATACTGAATGAACACTTATTTTAACTTAATATAATACATAAATAAAATCAATTTAGCCTCAAATAAATAATGAAACATGTTCAATTTGGTTTAAATAATGCAAGAACAAAGTGTTGGAAAAGAAAGTAAAAGTGCAATATGTGCCATGTAAGAAAGCTAACGTTTAAGTTCCTTGCTCAGAACATGAGAACATATGAAAGCTGGTGGTTCCTTTTAACATGAGTCTACAATATTCCCAGGTAAGAAGTTTTAGGTTGTAGTTATTATAGGACTATTTCTCTCTATACGATTTGTATTTCGTATACCTTTGACTATTGGATGTTCTTATAGGCACTTTAGTATTGCCAGTGTAACAGTATAGCTTCCGTCCCTCGCTCCTACCTGGGCTCGAATCAGGAACACATCGACAACAGCCACCCTCGAAGCAGCATTACCCATGTAGAGCAAGGGAAACAACTACTCCAAGTCTCAGAGCGAGTGACGTTTGAAATGCTATTAGCGCGCACCCACTAACTAGCTAGCCATTTCACATTGGTTACACCAGCCTAATCTTGGGAGTTTTCAGGCTTGAAGTCATAAACAGTGCAATGCATTGCGAAGAGCTGCTGGCAAAAAGCAGTAAAGTGCTGTTTTGAATGAATGCTTACGAGCCTGCTGGTGCCTACCATCGCTCAGTCAGACTGCTCTATCAAATCATAGACTTAATTATAACATAATAACACACAGAAACACGAGCCTTAGTTTCCGGATTCGACCATATTAATGACCTATCACATTTATTCTTTCAGTGAAATACGGAACCGTTCCGTATTTTATCTAACGGGTGGCATCCATAAATCTAAATATTCCGGTTACATTGCACAACCTTCATTGTTATGTCATAATTAAGTAAAATTCTGGCAAATTAGTTCGCAACGAGCCAGGCGGCCCTGACTCTGCATGCAATGAACGGAAGAGAAGTGACACAATTTCACCAGGTTAATATTGCCTGCTAACCTGGATTTCTTTTAGCTAAATATGCAGGTTTAAAAATATATATTTCTGTGTATTGATTTTAAGAAAGGCATTGATGTTTATGGTTAGGTACAGTCGTTCAACGATTGTGCTTTTTTCGCAAATGTGCTTTTGTTAAATCATCCCCCCATTTGGCGAAGTTGGCTGTCTTTGTTAGGAAGAAATAGTATTCACACAGTTTGCAACGAGCCAGGCGGCCCAAACTGCTGCATATGACTCTGTTGCAGAGGTGACACATTTTCCCTAGTTAAAAGAAATTCATGTTAGCAGGCAATATTAACTAAATATGCAGGTTTAAAAATATATACTTGTGTATTGATTTTAAGAAAGACATTGATGTTTATGGTTAGGTACAAGTTGGAGCAACCTTTTTCGCGAATGCGCACCGTATCGATTATATGCAACGCAGGACAGGCTAGATAAACTAGTAATATCATCAACCATGTGTAGTTAACAAGCTAGCTTCCCTGTGGCTCAGTTGGTAGAGCATGGTGTTTGCAACGCCAGCATGGTGTTTGCAACGCCAGGCTTGTGGGTTCGATTCCCACGGGGGGCCAGCACAAAAAAAATAAAAACCAATGCATGAAATGTATGCATTCACTACTGTAAGTCGCTCTGGATAAGAGCGTCTGCTAAAATGTAAATGATTGATTGATTGTATTTTATAAGATTAATGCTAGCTAGCAACTTACCTTGGCTTCTTACTGCATTCGCATAACAGGCAGGCTCCTCATGGAGTGCAATGTAAAGCAGGTGGTTAGAGCGTTGGACTAGTTAACCGTAAGGTTGCAAGATTGAATCCCCAAGCTGACAAGGTAAAAATCTGTTGTTCTCCCCCTGAACAAGGCAGTTAACCCTCCGTTCCTAGCCCGTCATTGAAAATAAGAATGTGTTCTTAACTGACTTGCCTAGTTAAAAAATATTTATATATTAAAAAAAATAAAAAACGGCAAATCGGTGGCCAAAAATAACGATTACCGATTGTTATGAAAACTTGAAATCGGCCCTAATTAATCGGCCATTCCGATTAATCGGTCGACCTCTAATCAAAACTAATACCACTGAAACAAATCCATCTACTGTGGTGAAAAGCTTTCCTGTATGGCAATTAAACAATGCATTATCTCAGATAATGACACCTAAAACCACAATAGCCATAGACCAGAGAGCTAAGAGTGCAGTAAAAGTAAGCCTGGTTTAAATGATAGCATCTTGGAGCTGGAGTTACTTCAAAGCTGTCCCAAAGTAAACAGCATCTAGACATTCAAGGTTTAGAGGCGAATGCAAGACAACACCACCACCAAGCTGATTTGGACTACTCTCATGTCATTTCCTTAAAGGTCCAATGCAGCCGTTTTTATCTCAATATCAAATCATTTCTGGGTAACAATTAATTACATTACTGTGATTGTTTTAAATTAAAATAGTCTTTAAGAAACAAAAATACCTTCTTAGCAAAGAGCAAGCAAGAATTTTGCTAGGGCTGTCTGGGAGTGGTCTGAGTGGGGAGGGGAAAACGGAAAACTAGCTGTTATTGGCAGAGAGGTTTGGAACTCTCTTTCTTATTGGTCTATTAAGTAATGTACATCCTGGTGATGTCACTAGGCAGGCCAAAACTTCATCCAGCACAATAAGCTGAAATTTCAGGCGGTCTTTTCAAACAGCTCTTACATTAAAAGGGCATTGTCATCATTTTCACAATTTTACAGTATTATTCCAACCTCATAGTGTGGAAATACTGTATATATATAAAACAGGGAAATCACATTTTTGACTGCACTGGGCCTTTAACAACTTGTGTGTCTGTGTCTGTGCTGCTAACAGCAGGCATTGTGGGAAAGCTTCCCCATGTTTCTGAGGCCTTATACTCTTCTCCTCAGCCCTAAGCCCCTTTGTGGCGGCGGGCCAATGGCTTTGCACCCCGCTAGATCAAAGATGAAACCCCTCATTCAGCTACTGATTTCTTTTAGGATTTGCTCTCGGGAGTGTGGACCAGACCAGACTCAGTGGTAAAGGGAGAAGAGGAGAGGGTGGTTCATCTACATAGTATGTAGACTAGCTGGATTGGACCCAGGCTAAGGACACAAGTCCATGTAGGCCTAGTGCTAGAACGGATGCTTTTGGTCATTATTGTGTTGTTATCAACTAGGGCTGTGGCGGTCACGAAAGTTTGTCAGCCGGTGATTGTCAATCAAATAACTGTCCGTCTCACGGTAATTGACCATTCATTAACATAAACACATTTAGCATCTCCTGGCTTCCACACATAGCCTACAAGCCACTGATGCTGACCTTTGGAACATATACATTTGAAAAAGTCTAATAAATCCATGTAATATAGCCTACACCTTCACAATAAATATATTATTTATTTTAAACAGGTTTAAAAAAACATGATAAGAAGAAAATGTAGTCTATTTTAGAAGAACAGAATAGCATACTCTGAGTTGTCCTTATGTTAGTGTAACAGTACTCTTCTTGCGTTGTGTACAATCAATCATCGACACGAACTCCAACTTGTAACACCAGTCGTGGAGCTTTATTCTTATAGGAACAGCACAAAATTGCACGTCATGCAATGCACGGCTCACCATCCAACTCTGCACTCACCCATGCTGGTTTGGTGCTTGTTCACAGGGCAATGTAGTTACCAAAATAATACAATTACAATATACAATATAATATCTTTAACAATGTACCTGATAGGAACAGCACAAAATTGCACGTCATGCAATGCACGGCTCACCATCCAACTCGGCACTCACGCACTGTACAAAATATACAACCCCCCCCCCACCAGACACAGTAAGTTGCTAGCTTGTATTAGCTGGAATTCTCTACAACAAAATGCACAACAAATAATCACCAAAAACCGCTGCATCTTATGTGTGATGTTCGAATAACATTTACAAACAAATTTATATAAATTGTACATTTAAATCATCACTTGGCAGTATAAAAATCACTTTTGACGTACAGTGCTTTGTAACCAACAACTTACCGCTGGTTTGGTGCTTGTTCACTGGGACGATTCTAACTGAAACATCCTCCCTCGTAAGCAAGCTACGCAAACCAGCCAATAAGATGCCATGTTGAGTAGGTGAAGGCAAGACAAAAATAAAACCAAAAACCCATTGGCTTAACAATAAAGTGGCAAGGGGAATCACCAATATAACACTGTTACATTTAGGTCCTGATCTGGCTATGCCAAATGGCTGTAGGCTACACTAGTCCATTTAGCAGACAAGATTTGCTTAGAATTCCGTGCCATTATTTTATAGTATGAAGAATACAATTGAACATAGCTGAATAATTCTCCTGTAAGGGGTGCAATCTGGCGGCAGAGAAGTCAGACGGCGGCATCGCCTTTGTGTGGCCGTAATGCACCCTAAAAGAAATCCATGCCTTTTGCAGCCAGTGGCTGTTGTGCCCTCGCTGAGTGCGACGCGCTCTATCACGTGATTGGGTCTTTCTCACAGGCTGCAAGTGAAGACAGACACATCGGGGACACAACTGCACGCGTCCTTATCCAATTCCAAGGTGCATATTGAAGATATTGGAAGAACTGTCCACATTTACTTTTCGTCAGCCAACAACATGAGTAGGCCTAACGAACAGCAAAAGCACTAGCCTATGTCAATCTACTATTCCCCATAGTACAAAGGTCGACCTATTCTATTCTGTGCAAGAAATAAATATTCCGAACATAGTCTGGGACAGTTGTGGGATGTGATAGATCCCAAATTAATACAAACACTATAATCAAAAAAACGTAGCTGATGCAACAGCTCAGAATGTTTAGCTAAAAATGTTGATAAACTATTAGGCTATTTCTTCACATTATAAGTGCAGCAAGGCTATAAGCGCGAATATTCCATCAGTGGAAAACACCATTATCAAAAGTGACCACAAATGCAATTATGCATGTAATGCTTTTATTATAAAGGTGCATTTTTATCGTGAAAATGATCTTCCCAAACTTGAAACTCACATGCTGCTTATGTATGGCCATTAGGCGCTACACCCCTTGTGAAGCGCAATAATGTGCTTAATTTTAAGAAGTTTGGAAACTTTAGTTGTGATAGAAACCTTATTAAAACATATAGGCCTATGGGCTTTTTTTTAAATCGCAAAAAAAGGCAGTGTTTCTTATGCTGGGCATCATTCACAAGTGATAATATATAATTCACAAGTGATAGGCTAATATTGATTTAATCGTGTCTTTAAATATACTAAATAATACATATGTGTGAAATTTGTTTTGATTTAGAATGGACCATTATCATGCACCTGTATCTAAACAGGGGCAGCGTAAAAAAATACATGTCATCTATGCATTTAAATAGCGAATGGAGGACACTTTTCCCCGTGGTTAATTTTCATGCCAGCCATGTAGGCTATACTCCTGTTGTAAATACACTGCTCAAAAAAATAAAGGAAACACTAAAATAAGACATCCTAGATCTAAATGAATGAAATAATCGTATTAAATACTTTTATCTTTACATAGTTGAATGTGCTGACAACAAAATCACACAAAAATAATCAATAGAAATCCAATTTATCAACCCATGGATGTCTGGATTTGGAGTCACACTCAAAATTAAAGTGGAAAACCACACTACAGGCTGATCTAACTTTGATGTAATGTCCTTAAAACAAGTCAAAATGAGGCTCAGTAGTGTGTGTGACCTCCACGTGCCTGTATGACCTCCTTACAATGCCTGGGCATGCTCCTGATGAGGTGGCAGATGGTCTCCTGAGGGATCTCCTCCCAGACCTGGACTAAAGCATCCGCCAACTCCTGCACAGTCTGTGGTGCAACGTGGTGTTGGTGGATGGAGCGAGACATGATATCCCAGATGTGCTCAATTGGATTCAGGTCTGGGGAACGGGCGGGCCAGTCCATAGCATCAATGCCTTCCTCTTGCAGGAACTGCTGACACACTCCAGCCACATGAGGTCTAGCATTGTCTTGCATTAGGAGGAACCCAGGGCCAACCGCATCAGCATATGGTCTCACAAGGGGTCTGAGGATCTCATCTCGGTACCTAATGGCAGTCAGGCTACCTCTGGCGAGCACATGGAGGGCTGTGCGGCCCCCCAAAGAAATGCCACCCCACACCATGACTGACCCACCGCCAAACCGGTCATGCTGGAGGATGTTGCAGGCAGCAGAACGTTCTCCACGGTGTCTCCAGACTGTCACATCTGTTCCATGTGCTCAGTGTGAACCTGCTTTCATCTGTGAAGAGCACAGGGCGCCAGTGGCGAATTTGCCAATCTTGGTGTTCTCTGGCAAATGCCAAACGTCCTGCACGGTGTTGGGCTGAAAGCACAACCCCCACCTGTGGACGTCTGGCCCTCATACCACCCTCATGGAGTCTGTTTCTGACCGTTTGAGCAGACACATGCACATTTGTGGCCTGCTGGAGGTCATTTTGCAGGGCTCTGGCAGTGCTCCTCCTTGCACAAAGGCGGAGGTAGCGGTCCTGCTGCTGGGTTGTTGCCCTCCTACGGCCTTCTCCACGTCTCCTGATGTACTGGCCTGTCTTCTGGTAGCGCCTCCATGCTCTGGACACTACGCTGACAGACACAGCAAACCTTCTTGCCACAGCTCGCATTGATGTGCCATCCTGGATGAGCTGCACTACCTGAGCCACTTGTGTGGGTTGTAGACTCCGTCTCATGCTACCACTAGAGTGAAAGCACCGCCAGCATTCAAAAGGGACCAAAACATCAGCCAGGAAGCATAGGAACTGAGAACTGGTCTGTGGTCCCCACCTGCAGAACCACTCCTTTATTGGGGGTGTCTTGCTAATTGCCTATAATTTCCACCTGTTGTCTATTCCATTTGCACAACAGCATGTGAAATTTATTGTCAATCAGTGTTGCTTCCTAAGTGGACAGTTTGATTTCACAGAAGTGTGATTGACTTGGAGTTACATTGTGTTGTTTAAGTGTTCCCTTTATTTTTTTGAGCAGTATATAAGCAATGTGCTTAATATTAGGAAAGTTGAAAAATAAATAAATATAGTAGGCCTAGCCTATAGAAAGCTGATCCTCCTCTTTTCAGTAGAGGCCATCACTCTGTTTTCTCATGCAATTGCACAGCCTATTGAAATGTTGGGCAACATGAGCTCATGGGCTCTCATTAAGTGTTTAGTTAGATTTTCGAAAACATTTGCATTGATGTCAGAGTGATTAGAGGGACAATAAAGTGTTGAGTACCAGGCAGTTAGCAAGTTTGGTAGGCTACTAATGACCATCAGCAACATCAGAGCTTGGAGAAGCCTAATTACCATGACTAACGGTCACATGGAATTTCACTGAATTCATGACTCGTGACTGCCGCTGTGACGGTAATATGGTTACCGCAACAGTCCTAGTATCAACTACAGTGTTGAGGCTTTGGTGTGCATCTGTCACAGATCCAATGAATTTCTGACATACTTTGTGAATTGTTTTGACTGTAATGGAAGTAGCTTTGTGTCATCATAATTCCGAACATGTGGTTGATTGATACAGCCTATTTATCCACATATTCCGTATTCCTGAAACAGATCAAGCATGGTTTGAGTCGTAGGGGACATTTTTGAATATATGACACAAGAGTAATAACAAGAAAAATGTAGCTACCTTTAGCACTGGCCATCATACGGAACCAAACCACAACTCTCCTCGGCCCAGTGTTTGTTATGTTTGCTCTGCAGAGAACATGACAAAAGATGTCTGCGTCACTAACCTCAGACTTTTACTTACAGTCTCTCTCTCTCAACACTACCAAAACAAGCTGGCCCAGAGAAGAAACTTGAAAGTGAAGTACACTATAATATCATTCAATCTCATTTCCTTTATTTTCTTAATTGACCACTTCAGTTTGTTTCCAAGTGTAGCCCATGTTCCTTAAGCCAGCAACAAGGAAGAAGGAATGTTCTTAGTTATACCATGTACTGTAACATAGTACCTGGGAGGCTCTACTTAGGTTTAACTCCCGTCCCAAATAGACACATCTATATTAGGTGTGCACACACCCTTGAGAGCACCCTTGGGACTGTATCTTTCATATACATTAAATTGAACTTACACAAAATCTTTATGCCCATGAAGTCTTTCTGAGGGGACCTGCACCTGAGACCTGAAACTCAGTTTTATTAATACATTCAACTCCACCGAGGCTGCTTCCCAAATGGGACCCTATTCCCTACATAGTGCACTACTTTTGACCAGGGCCCATAGTACTCCCATAGGGCTATGGTCAAAAGTACTGCTATATAAGTAATAGGGTAATATTTGGGACGCAAGACATCAAACACTGGTAGAGTATAAGTGAACAGTGAACAGGTGGTCTTTTATAGCCATGTTGATTTCCCAGCATGGAGTTAAACAATTCCATCAGGTCTGGTCCAGATTTATTAAAGCAAACAGGGCAGACTGACGACACAATGGCCATGTCCCAAATAGCAACTTATTTCCTATATAGTGCACTACTTTTGACCAGAGACCTATGGAATAGTGTTCCATTTGAGACGCAAACAATGCAGGGCCAGAGCAGAAGAGAGTGGACAGGCTGTGAAAGAGAGAGACAATCAGGACACAGACTGAATAAAACTGTCATCTGTTAGATCCAGACTTCGGATAACACCAAATCTTTCTCTCTCAGACCTGTTCTACTGATCCGTTTTAATCTAGTGAGGGGTGAGAGATAGGCTTGAATGGTATACCGTATATACCATATACCGTGGTATTTGAAAATAGCCACGGGATGTTTTTTCAATACCGTGAATACCATTGAAACTTTCTTTTAAGTTTTCATACATTTAAATATTTGTAGCTACTTTTTAAGTAAATACCTACGGTCAACTTGTGCAATACTTTAGGAGATTAAAAAGATCGTGTTCTTCATTTCACCTGTCACGTAATCTTTCATTATATTCCCCAGTCACGTGGTGATTGTTTATAAGCACACAACGACGAGAGACCAGAGCCTTGTGAGTCACTCACTGTTGTGCATCATGCGCCAGGTGATCTAGTTACAGCATGGAATTCACAACTAAATGTTTGCAAGCTAGATATCTTATAACTATTAAGTTAACTGTCTAAAATGTTTTAAATGCTATGCAGTTGTGCTTTTGATTTGATTTGCTAGTTAACTATCTAGCTAAGTGGTTATCTTCTTCCAAAATCAAGCTAAGATTGGTAACAGCAGAAAAAACCCTCCTGGAGCCATGCTGTCTATTATTTGTTTTATGAGTAGCATGTTTTTGTATAACTTTATGAGCTGGGATGTCTGTCCTGCAAATAATTTAGGTCAGAGACTGTATAAAATGTTCGCAATAAGCTTTTTAGCATTCACTATGCGATGTTACAGTTGAAGTCGGAAGTTTACATACACTTAGGTTGGAGTCATTAAAACTCATTTTTCAACCACTCCACACATTTCTTGTTAAGTCGGTTAGGACATCTACTTTGTGCATGACACAAGTAATTTTTCCAACAATTGTTTACAGACAGATTATTTCACTTATAATTCACTGTATCACAATTCCAGTGGGTCAGAAGTTTGCATACACTAAGTTGACTGTGCCTTTAAACAGCTTGGAAAATTCCAGAAAATGATGTCATAACTTTAGAAGCTTCTGCTAGGCTAATTGACATAATTTGAGTGAATTGGAGGTGTACCTGTGGATGTATTTCAAGGCCTACCTTCGAACTCAGTGCCTCTTTGCTTGACATCATGGGAAAATCAAAAGAAATCAGCCAAGGCCTCAGAAAATAATTGTAGACCTCCACAAGTCTGGTTCGTCCTTGGGAGCAATTTCCAAATGCCTGATGGTACCACGATCATCTGTACAAACAATAGTACGCAAGTATAAACACTATGGGACCACGCAGCCGTCATACCGCTCGGGAAGGAGATGCGTTCTGTCTCCTAGACATGAACGTACTTTGGTGCGAAAAGTGCAAATCAATCCCAGAACAACAGCAAAGGACCTTGTGGAGATGCTGGAGGAAACAGGTACAAAAGTATCTGTATCCACAGTAAAACAAGTCATATATCGATATAACCTGAAAGGTCGCTCAGCAAGGAAGAAGCCACTGCTCCAAACCACCATAAAAAAAGCCAGACTACGGTTTGCAACTGCACATGGGGACAAAGATTGTACTTTTTGGAGAAATGTCTGATGAAACAAAAATATAACTTTTTGGCCCTAATGACTATTGTTATGTTTGGAGGAAAAAGGGAGAGGCTTGCAAGCCGAAGAACATCATCCCAACCGTGAAGCACAGGGGTGGCAGCATCATATTGTGGGAGTGCTTAACTGCAGGAGGAACTGGTGCACTTCACAAAATAGATAGCATCATGAGGAATGAAAATTATGTGGATATATTGAAGCAACATCTCAAGACATCAGTCAGGAAGTTGAAGCTTGGTCGCAAATCAGTCTTCCAAATGGACAATGACCCCAAGCATACTTCCAAAGTAGTGGCAAAATGGCTTAAGGACAACAAAGTCAAGGTATTGGAGTGGCCATCACAAAGCCTTTACCTCAATCCTATAGAAAATGTGTGGGCAGAACTGGAAAGGCGTGTACAAGCAAGGAGGCCTACAAACCTGACTCAGTTACACCAGCTCTGTCAGGAGGAAGGGCCAAAATTCACCCAACCTATTGTGGGAAGCTTTTGGAAGGCTTTTGGAACCAAGTACTATTTGAGTGTATGTAAACTTCTGACCCACTGGGAACGTGATGAAAGAAATAAAAGCTGAAATAAATCATTCTCTACTATTATTCTGACATTTGACTTTCTTAAAACAAAGTGGTGATCCTAACTGACCTAAGACAGGGAATTTTTTACTAGGATTAAATGTCAGGGATTGTGAAACATTTAGTTGAAATGTATTTGTCTAAGGTGTATGTAAACTTCCGACTTCAACTGTACATGTACTTGTTAGCATTGCTAACCTTTGGATTTTTTTATTTATTTTACTAGGCAAGTCAGTTATTTCTTATTTACAATGAAAAATTCTTATTTACAATGAAAGCCTAGGAAGAGTGGGTTAACTGCCTTGTTCAGAGGCAGAATGGCAGATTTTTACCTTGTCAGCTCAAGGATTCGATCTAACAACCTTTCGGTTACTGACCCAACGGTCTAACCAATAGGCTACCTACCACCCCGGATTATAGAGGCTCAGTGGGATTTTGTTCATTGCCGGTATTACAGAATATTCTGGAATGGCACATGGTCTGTATGAAAATCTGGATACCGCCCAAGCCTAGTGTGTAAGGGACAGAGAGAGTGTGTAAGGGACAAAGGGGGGGAGAGAGAGAGAGGGTGTAAGGGACAGAGAGAGAGAGAAGTAGAGAGAAGGAAATATGGGAGACAGACAGAGAGAAAGAAATTAACTTTAATGTTACTTCTTGTGTAGTCCTGGACCAGCAGTCAGTTAGTTCTTATGGGAGGGAACAGTCTGCTGTGCTGTGGGAGTAATGATTTTAGCTTTAAACTGAATTACGGATCGATTCTTCCTGCAGATCAGAACACAGCTTGTGAGCTGACTGTGTGGACACGCTGTGCACTGGAGTCGCTTTACAAATTGACTGCCAAACACATAGTGAGGAATATATATATATCTATATGTGCCAGCTTGGCACTGCATGTATGGGGGCATGCTGGGGGTGAATAGCCCCTATAATCACAGGAGGGTCCAGCTGCAGACTGTTTACGCTGAATTGGGTGGTACATGAGCATGTATTTGGTGAGGAGGACCCAGGGAATCAGAGATTGGTGTTTACCCAAGCTGCAACTGGCCTGGTGGAGATAATGCGGAAAGGAAAGTGTTCCGTTTGTATTGCTAGTCTTGGTCTCCTCCCCTTCTGCTAAATGAAAGGGCCAAAGCTACTGTGGCTGGCATCTTAATGGAAATATTAAAATAAATAGAAACAACAGAGCAAATTACTTGTGGTTATACTCTGGACTGAACTGGAGGCGTAGTGTAGTTGCAAGTTGACTGGTATTTTATCCTTCTTACAGAGAGATGACTGGACTGGAGAATACATTAGCATAGGCATCATGTCCCAGAGAACAGAGGCTATGCTGTGATTACTGAGCTCATAGTTGAACTGTAAAATTGCTTGTCAGCAGCTGATATGTTTCTGGCAAATGTCTGCTCTTGATTGAATTAGTTTTTGGTGTTTCTGTGAGGAGGAGGGAGGAGGAACACGGCCAAGGTGCTTACCTGCTGTCAAGCGGGGACTGATACTGATGGCTTTGGATTGTATTGTGTAACCAAAGTAGCCTATTTTCTGCTCATTCTGTGTGTCGTCCATCACAGAGTAGACATTGTTTTTTTTACATAGCCAATCACTTATTGTGAGGTAATTTCATTTTGATTTATTCATGAGAGTCAACTTTGGAATTGAATAGTCTAAAGTGCAGATGGAAAAGGAAGATTCTAGACCCTTTGTATTAAATTTAGTATGGAATTTCGCAGTCCAAAACTTAAGCGAAAAAAAATACTTGATTTATGCTTAGAAAATTATCTTTTCGATGTCTTCTCTCTCTGTTCATGCTCTTGTGAATCTGGACTGTATATTGACCAAACCAGCACAACAGTCCAAGCTGACTATACCAAACAGTTATCTTATTTTATCTCCACATTTATGAGCATCATCATATGACACTTTAAACATTCACAAGGCCGCAGGGCCAGACGGATTACCAGGACGTGTACTCCGAGGATGCGCTGACCAACTGGCAAGTCTCTTCACTGACATTTTCAACCTCTCCCTGTCTGAGTCTGTAATACCAACATGTTTCAAGCAGACCCCCATAGTCGCTGTGCCCAAGAACACTAAGGTAACCTGCCTAAATGACTACCAACCCGTAGCACTCACGTCTGTAGCCATGAAATGCTTTGAAAGGCTGGTCATGGCTCACATAAACACCATTATCCCAGAATCCCTAGACCCACTCCAATTTGCATACCGCACTAACAGATCCACAGATGATGCAATCTCTATTGTACTCCACACTGCCCTTTCACACCTGGACAAAAGGAACACCTATGTGAGAATGCTATTCATTGACTACAGCCCAGCGTTCAACACCATAGTGCCTCAAAGCTCATCACTAACATTTACATTTACGTAATTTAGCAGACGCTCTTACCCAGAGCGACTTACAAGTTGGTGCATTCACCTTATGATATCCAGTGGAACAACCACTTTACAATAGTACATCTATATCTTTTTTTTTGGGGGGGGGGTAGAAGGATTACTTTATCCTATCCCAGGTATTCCTTAAAGAGGTGGGGTTTCAGGTGTCTCCGGAAGGTGGTGATTGACTTCGCTGTCCTGGCGTCGTGAGGGAGCTTGTTCCACCATTGGGGTGCCAGAGCAGCGAACAGTTTTGACTGGGCTGAGCGGGAACTGTGCTTCCGTAGAGGTAGGGAGGCGAGCAGGCCAGAGGTGGATGAACGCAGTGCCCTTCTTTGGGTGTAGGGACTGATCAGAGCCTGAAGGTACGGAGGTGCCGTTCCCCTCATAGCTCCATAGGCAAGCACCATGGTCTTGTAGCAGATGCGAGCTTCAACTGGAAGCCAGTGGAGTGTGCGGAGGAGCGGGGTGACGTGCGAGAACTTGGGAAGGTTGAACACCAGACGGGCTGCGGCGTTCTGGATGAGTTGTAAGGGTTTAATGGCACAGGCAGGGAGCCCCGCCAGCAGCGAGTTGCAGTAATCCAGACGGGAGATGACAAGTGCCTGGATTAGGATCTGCGCCGCTTCCTGTGTAAGGCAGGGTCATACTCTGCGAATGTTGTAGAGCATGAACCTACAGGATCGGGTCACCGCCTTGATGTTAGCTGAGAACGACAGGGTGTTGTCCAGGGTCACGCCAAGGCTCTTAGCACTCTGGGAGGAGGACGCAATGGAGTTGTCAACCGTGATGGCGAGATCATGGAACGGGCAGTCCTTCCCCGGGAGGAAGAGTAGCTCCGTCTTGCCGAGGTACAGCTTGAGGTGGTGATCCGTCATCCACACTGATATGTCTGCCAGACATGCAGAGATGCGATTCGCCACCTGGTTATCAGAAGGGGGAAAGGAGAAGATTAATTGTGTGTCGTCTGCGTAGCAATGATAGGAGAGACCATGTGAGGATATGACAGAGCCAAGTGACTTGGTGTATAGCGAGAATAGGAGAGGGCCTAGAACTGAGCCCTGGGGGACACCGGTGGTGAGAGCACGTGGTGCGGAGACGGATTCTCGCCACGCCACCTGGTAGGAGCGACCTGTCAGGTAGGACACAATCCAGGAGTGAGCCGCGCCGGAGATGCCCAACTCGGAGAGGGTGGAGAGGAGGATCTGATGGTTCACAGTATCAAAGGCAGCAGATAGGTCTAGAAGGATGAGAGCAGAGGAGAGAGAGTTAGCTTTAGCAGTGCGGAGAGCCTTGGAGTTTTGGAGAGGAAAGAAAGAATGGATACTGGTCTGTAGTTGTTGACATCGGAGGGATCGAGTGTAGGTTTTTTGAGAAGGGGTGCAACTCTCGCTCTCTTGAAGACGGAAGGGACGTAGCCAGCGGTCAAAGGAGGAGATAGACAGATGGGTCAGGGGAGAAAGAGAGAATGTCCACTTGGGAGAGATGAGGATTCCAGTCCCGCCACCCCGCTGACCAGATGCTCTCGGGGTATGCGAGAACACGTGGTAAGACGTGGAGAGAGCAGTAGGAGTAGCAGTGTTTTCTGTGGTAATCCATGTTTCCGTCAGCGCCAAGAAGTCGAGGGACTGGAGGGTAGCATAGGCTGAGATGAACTCTGCCTTGTTGGCCGCAGACCGGCAGTTCCAGAGGCTGCCGGAGACCTGGAACTCCACGTGGGTCATGCGCGCTGGGACCACCAGGTTAGAGTGACAGCGGCCACGCGGTGTGAAGCGTTTGTGTGGCCTGTGCAGAGAGGAGAGAACAGGGATAGGCAGACACATGGTTGACAGGCTACAGGAGAGGCTATGCTAATGCAAAGGAGATTGGAATAAGCACTCAATGACACTCAATGACACTCAAATATAACTTTCCAACTTCCACTTTAGAAATTATAAATGATGTAAACTACAGTGGTTCAATGTTACCAGGAATAGGCTCAAACTTAGTTTATTCAGCTAGATAACTTGGTACAGTATTCTTCCAGCTTCTTCCAGTGCACCGTGTCCTATGACGCCGTAGCTAACTAGCATGCTAGCATCCAATAACACACGGTTAGCACCAATACTTGGTTACAACAAACTACCAATGGATCATTCGTGTCCATGTCTGGTACCTTTCATAATGCAAAAGTGATTAAACGTTGGCTAGCTAACACAAAGTCAGTCCTGCTAGCTACACAAGTGGACTACACATCTCGAATGTTCAGAAAGTTAAGCTTACGTTGCAAAAATCTTGTTGACTAAAATGATACAGTACTGCTCACTGGTAGAGTTGACTAGCCTGTTGAGGCCACGGGTTAGCAATGAACCCTGAGACGGGATTGCTAGCAAGGCTGGAAATTCAAAACATCAAAAATCTAATAATTTCAATTTCTCAAACAATCAACTATTTTACACCATTTAAAAGATAAACATCTCCTTAATCTAACCACATTGTTCGATTTTCAAAGAGGCTTTACGGCAAAAGCATAAAGTTAGATTATGTTAGGACAGTACATAGCCACAAAAGTACAAACATCCATTTTCAATTCATGGTCAGGCATCACCAAAAGCAGAAACCAGCTAAAATTATGCACCAACCTTTGACAATCTCCATCAGATGACACTCCTAGGACATTATGTTATACAATACATGCATTTTTTGTTCCATCAAGTTCATATTTATATCCAAAAACCGCATTTTACAGTAGCGGTGAAATTCGGATTTTTTTCTTCTCTGAAATGCTTCCGGTGAACAACGTTACAATTTTCAAAATTACTATTCGAAAACCTTGGTAAATTATAATATTGTCATTCAAATAATTATAGTTTAACATTTCGTAAATGATACTGTCTTGCCAGATTTCAAAATAACTTTACTGGGAAATCACAAGTTGCAATAAACCGGGTGCTGTGCTAAGAACAATAAGCTAGCCTAATTAGCTTAGCATCATCTTGTAACCATGTAATATCAATAATACTATTGTCAATAATCCATTACCTTTGATTATCTTCATCCATTGGCAGTTCCAGGAATTCCAGGTCCACAACAAATGTGGTTTCTTTTGACAAAGTTCATAATTGAACTATTGCTATTGTTATTTACGGCTGCTCTTTAATTATTTGTTATTCTTATCTCTTACTTATTTTTTCTTTTCTTAAATCTGTGTTGTTGGTTAAGGGCTAGTAAGTAAGCACTGTAAGGTTGTTCGGCACATGTGACAAATAAAATTTGATTTTATCAATTTGGTTCCTACCTCATACTGGGGGTAAGATGGGGTCATACTGGTGTAATATTGTGTTTGCCCTGGGGTTGAAATAATAGTGTTTGGTATAATAGCTGTTAACAGCTTATTTCCGACCTGACATATTTTCATACAAATATTCTTGAACTACGGTTATAAGATCCTGGCAGGTTGGAAATCTAGTTTTGAAATGACACAATATTATCAGTCATACAATGGCTTTACAAGGGTTATCAAATGTACCTGCTTGTGGATAGACTATTGGCAGAATATCCATTTGAAAAAATATATATATGCATACAGGAAAATGTGAAGAAAAGTTCCTAGTACAAGTTATTGGGTGGAAAGTCTTTAAAAAAAAAAACAATTCAATGAACTACTATGGTATTTACAGTACATTTACATTTACGTCATTTAGCAGACGCTCTTATCCAGAGCGACTTACAAATTGGTGCATTCACCTTATGATATCCAGTGGAGCAACCACTTTACAATAGTACATCTATGTCTTTTTTTTTTTAGGGGGAGGGGGGGGGTAGAATTATTACTTTATCCTATCCCAGGTATTCCCTAAAGAGGTTGTGGTTTCAGGTGTCATGGAGTACATGGAGAAAGCAAATGCATCTCAGCAAATGAAGATGTAAACAGCCACAATTTCCCCTCCTCCTCTTCCAGCTCTCACAAGAGCTCATCATTGCACTATAATGTGAGAGAAGACTGCCAATTGCAAAGGATTGGGTATTCTTTCCCTTCTCAAAACACAGAGAGAAATTAAATTCATCTCTTCATCTGATTCACTGTGAGGAAAGCTTAATGCTTTTCTGTCTCTCTCTATGAGTGTTTTCCCAGACAGTACAGCCTTTACAGTCTTTTCACGGCAGGATCAGGATCATGTAAGCTCTTTAATTCTCTCTTCTCTGAAACATTTATTGAAGAAAGAAATTTGCTGCTAGTGCAGATAGAGAGGAAGTGGCTGGGAGTGAAAACACTAGGTAGATGGCCGGTCAGTCAGTGTGTTTGCTCTGCCGTTTCTGTCTCTCTCACACCATCGAGGCTCGTGTTACACAGAGCTCCTTTGGCCATGGATCCACTCTGTTAATAAAAGCCTTCTATCCCAAGGCTATTTTAAAGCTCTACTTTACTCTACTGCTGCTTGTTCCCCTCTGCCAGATAGAGCCTTTAGGAGATATAGAGAGAGAATGACAGAGAAAGAGAGATTGGGAGAGGGAAAGAGAGACATCACTTGTTTTTCCAAACATGCTGAGCTTGGAGCTTGGATGTGCAGGGCTGTCTAATGCTTAGTAACAGGTTTGCCTGGCCTGTTGCTGCTGTGCTCTTATGTTCCTACAGATTTTTCACCCCCAGTTCCCTGGTACCTGTAAGAACACCCCATGATAACATTTCTGTAACATTTACTCTGTCATGTTCGGGTGATAAAACTCCAGACAATCTTAGTTCCACCAGTGGCAGATTTCACTGCTGCCAAAAAGCTTCCCGTGTAACATAGCATGGTTTGATTTTGTCCTAACGAGGACTGTAGCAGGCAGAGTTTGCTCATCCATCCTGCTCATCTCATCATTTTAATTACAGAGCGCTCATTGTCTGCTCTGACCCATTTTAGTGCAGGCTCTGCCGTCAGCTGCACAGTCCTTCCAATCACACTTAATTTCATCTGGCATTTGACTCAATCAGAGCCGGCCGTGAAACATGAACATTAAACGCCGGCGTTCCACCAAGATTAATTGGGAGCAACAATATAACAATAACAAGATCCGCTCGTGTTGCTACTTGCTGTCCACTGAGGATGTGGCCAAGCGACTGCCACGGTAGGGTAGAGCTCTTAATGGTCAAGATTGATACTAGTGGCTGGGGACCATTTCCAATGGTGTTGGTGAGAGACTAGGATGTGTCCCAAATGGCACCCTATTCATTTTATAGTGCACTGCTCTTGACGAGGGCCCAAAAGTAGTGCACTACATAGGGTATAGGGTGCCATTTGGGATACAATCTAGTTCTCAGAGGGGAGTTGGACTTGTACCCAATGTGCCCTGGAACTGGAAGCACAATAAAACACACCTCATGGAAATGGGGAAGTCTTCCTAAAGAGTTTCACAATACTAATTAATGGCCTTTCCTTATTGCAGTGTTTTCTCTGTAGCTAATTTACTGGAACTCGGGCCAGTATCAATTGTTGTTGGTTGTTTTCCTATTGTCTCACCTTAGAGCGTGGTGTTTGTGTTATTGAGGTATAAATTCACCATGTGTTGGGAGCACACACCACAGAGGCGGTAGTTTACAGATCTTAATTTGACCTGTATGGTCACAGCAAAACAATCCTGTGCAGCAGGATTTTAATGTTTAGTCCATAATGTTGCTTGATCTGTGGTTAGGCTATTAGCTGGTCAAAATGAGGCTACATGACAAGTGGAATACTGTTAATTTAACCACGTGTTAGTGCTGGTTTTCAGTGAATTTGTGTATATCACGAAGCTCATCTGCATTTTCTGCGGCACAGAAAAATATTCAGCATCAAAAGAGTGATCAAATTAAGATCCTACGTCTGTATGTTGCAGGTAGTAATTGCATTGGGAAACGGTTGGATGTTGATGACGTTAATGAATAACTAAACACTGACAACCAACCCACTCAAATCTACCTGCATGCTCTGGGAAGACATAGCCTACCTCCGCATCAGTTCTTGCCATTAGAAAGCCCACAATAACAACAAAATGATGTATTCATCTTCTTAGATCCTTATGTTCCCTCTCAATTTCCCAGAATGTTCAGAGTTCTCTTGGTTCCAGAGCTATTGTTTGTTCACCCCCTAACGTCTCACTCACCAGAAAAAAACCCAGGGGGGTTAGGAACAGAGGTAGCACTGCACAAAACCTTCCTATATCTTCCCACATCAACACAATGTTGCCTGTGTTTCAATAGAGAGTGATATCTCTGAGGCTTCAATTTGTAATCTAAAAGAAGAAGGGGACAGTGTAACACTTCACAGATAAGCCCAGGCTGCGTTGAGGTTAATTACTAGCCGAGTGCTGCTCAGAATGCCAGATGTGTGTGTGTGTGTGTGTGTGTGTGTGTGTGTGTCTGTGTCTGTGTCTGTGTGTGCTTCTCAGAATGCCTGATGTACCCTGGCCATGTCAGGTCTGAAAGTACAGAAGGGGGAAGGGAGGACCACTCCTTATTGACAGAGGTTTCACAGTTGAGGTTATCTGCAACTCTCTGTGTGTGTGTGTGTGTGTGTGTGTGTGTGTGTGTGTGTGTGTGTGTGTGTGTGTGTTTGAACCCCAGTGCTCAGATGCAGTTCAGTGGGACAGCTCCAGGTAAAGAGGTCTACAAACGGGTTGTGTTGAATGTATCAAACCACCTACTTTGCCAACTGCTAGTGGGGCTTGTGGCTTCCCTTCTCATTGGTGCATTACGCTGTTAACTTCACTAGGGTAGAGGGCAGCATTCGGAATTTTGGATGAAAAGCGTGCCCAAATTAAACTGCCTGCTACTCAGGCCCAGAAGCTATGATATGCATATAATTGGTAGATTTGGATAGAAACACAATAAAGTTTACAAAACTATTAAAATAATGTCTGTGAGTATAACAGAACTGATATGGCAGGCGAAGACCTGAGGAAAATCCATCCAGGAAGTACTATTATTTTCAAAGGCTGTTTTTCCATTGAAAGCCTATCCACCATACAAAGACTTAGGACCCAGTTCACGATCTCTATGGCTTCTTCTACATGTGGCCAGTCTTTAGGCATTGTTTCAGGCTTTTACTCTGAAAAATGAGGGAGATACAGCACTTTCAATGAGTGGACAGTGGAAATTTCCAGACATGAGTCCAGCGCGTGATCGGGAGCGCGCCTTTCTTGTTTCTCCTTTTCTATTGACGAAGCTTTTGTCCGGTTGAAATATTATTGATTATTTATGACAAAAACAACCTGAGGATTGATTTTAAACATCGTTTGACATGTTTATACGAATGTTTATTGTAATTTCTTGACTTTTGTCTGGATGTTGAGAGCGCACTTCGTGCCTTTGGATTACTGAACTAAACGCACCAACAAAACTGAGCTTTTTGGACATAAAGAGGGAAATTATCGAACAAAACAAACATTTATTGTGTAACATGGAGTCCTGGGAGTGCCACCAGATGAAGATCATCAAAGGTAAGTGGCTCTCCTTGGCTGGAAAATGTCTGTATGGTGTTTTGTGGCTAGGCGCTGTCCTAACATAATTGCATGGTGTACTTTCGCTGTAAAGCCATTTTGAAATCTGACGCAGTGGCTGGATTAACAAGAAATTTATCTTTAATCCTATGTATAACACTTGTATCTTTCATCAATGTTTATGATGAGTATTTCTGTAATTTGATTTGGCTCTTCTGCAATTTCACCGGATGTTATTTGAGACAATGCATTACTGAACATAACACGCCAATTTAAACTGAGGTTTTTGGACATAAAGAGGGACTTTATTGAACAAAACGAACATTTATTGTGTAACATGGAGTCCTGGGAGTGCCACCAGATGAAGATCATCAAAGGTTAGTGATTCATTTAATCGCTATTTCTGACTTTTGTGAGTCCTCTCCTTGGCTGGAAAATGTCTGTATGGTTTCTTGTGGCTAGGCGCTGTCCTAACATAATTGCATGGTGTGCTTTCGCCATAAAGCCTTTTTGAAATCTGACACAGCGGCTGGATTAAAAAGAAGTTTATCTTTAAAATGGTGTACAGTACTTGTATGTTTGAGGAATTTGAATTCTGGGATTTCTGTTGTTTGAATTTGGCACCCTGCAATTTCACTGGCTAGCGTCCCACTCATACCAGAGAGGTTAACATTGCTGCTGATTCTACACGCTCTCTCTCCAAGGCATAGGCTAATTAATGGATACCATTCGTAGTTGATTAGCCACAGTTCTTTCGGTAATTACATTCGCATACTAACCACTCACAAGAAAACGAGGGGAGAAAAAAACAAAGGAGTGGAAAATAAATTAATGCACTTCTCATCTCGCTCTGATCTTAATTTGTTTCCACTATTGTTTGGCTTCCCCTTAAGATAAGAAACCATTTTTTCTCTCCCTCTATATTTGAGTTGTTCCACTTTCATAATGTTTCACTAGAATGACTTTGTAATAAATACACAAAAGGAGATTATTCCAGTGCTTTGTGAAAATGGAGAAAGTGTCTCACAGAGGGAGGACCCATGAAGACACAAACTTCTTCCCCTCTTCCTCCCTGCCCAGTGTAGGCTGGGGTTTGTGGGGTTTGTGCTGCTGCTGTAGCCTGGTCACAGAGAGGTGCATTGTGCTCTAGAGCCCAGCTGCTAGTGCATAATTCTTCATTCTGTGTCCCATTGTTCCTACCTGTCAGCACGCTTGTGTATCAGAAGAAAGGAAGTGGCAGCCATTTTGCTAGGAGGGCTATGTGTGTGGGTTTACGGGGCTCGTCATGAACGCAAAACACAGCGCTGTTGCTATTTCTTAACTAAACTAAAGGACACATTTTTTAATAGCTCATCTAGCTACACCTACCCCCTCCACTCATGCTTGCCTTTCACCAATCCAAAAAAACACAACCGCTCCATGTCCTATTGGTACTCTCCCACCATCTTTTTTTAGTTCCTTGGCAGCATCCTCCTCCCTTGGGTTACTTGAAGTTAATAACCTGCCAGAGCATCTTGATACTTTGCTTTGTGATGCAAACCCATGCTTAATTACCATCCCATAAGGCATGAATAGCCAGCCCAGATTTTCATTACCTTGCAGTGAATTGGCTACAGCCTCTCGAAAGACATATTTCTACTATGTGACAATAGAGCAATGTCACCCAAGCAGAAACAACTAGGACTAAACTCAACACGTGAACGTGAAAAACGTAAACGCAAGTGACACTAATTGAATGGATCTGTGAAAGGAAATATCTATGTGACACTGATTTGACATAATCTTGGTACGAGGCCAGAGGTATAATGATGATCTGTTCTCTTCTCTTGCAGTTTGCCAACAACAACAACTACATGAACATGGCAGATGTCTCTGGTGGTGGTGATGTAAGTATCCCTTCTCCACTTTCCTCAACTATCCCTTCTCCACGTTCTGATCTCTTCTCCACGTTCTGATCTCTTCTCCACGTTCTGATCCCTTCTCCACGCTCTGATCCCTTCTCCATGTTCTGATCCCTTCTCTACATTCTGATCATGTAAAGGCCAATAATGGAGATGTAGGGAAGTCAATGAATCAGATGTCAAAGATAACAACTACTATTTGTCTGACAGTGGACCGGCATACAAGCTATAGTAAATTATAGACTACAATTGTTTTTAACATCGAGTAAGGCTTTGTTGTATTGCTGTTAAATTGCTTCATACTGAAGCAAGACCCTGCATAGATTGATAGTAAGATTAGTTAAGTTCAATATAGAGCCCTCTCTTCTGAAAGCCGTGTGATGTGTCTAGCTTGACAGGACTCAGCAAGCCAAGGTGAGGTGTTAGGGATGTAAACACCTGTTTTCCCTCATGTTCCAAGACATGATCAAGGAGCCTGAGGAGAAACACGTGCCATCACTCTCAAAACCACTCTCTGTCTTGCCTGGCAGTTCCAATGCCTTGAATGTCATGTGGCATGACTTTAGAAGTGTCTGAATGATCTGTGTATGTTATGGTAAGGACACAAAGAGTAGGTTTGGGACTACTTCTGATGAGCTGCCGAAGTCACATTTCATGTCCCTCTGAGCATTGTTGACTGAGGATTCAACAGTGTGCTAAATATACCAGTGTAGTCGACCTCCACCCTCTCTCCTGCCCTGTCATTAGGGAGAAGTGAACCAAAAATACCCATCATCCCTCCACAATAGTTCAAAACAGGGCAATCTCATACTGTTTAGTGTACCAGGGTGCTGTCTAAAGAGAGACTGATATAGCCTGCTCTCTCAACCATGGACCAAGCAACCACAGTATTGCCATAGAGAAGAGGATAACAGATGCCTTTGTAATGTTACACATCACATCTCTCTCCATGGTTGAGAAAGCTATAGTTTCTTAACTCATTAGCTCAATGGTGAGGCTACTTAGTCAAGCAGTTACAGTACAGCAGGGACTGCACCGACTGACCCAACTACAAAGCTTTAATAGAGTCTTATAGGGAGATGTTTCATTTGCCAACACATTTGCTAAAACTGGGTGCATCCATCCTCCATGTCTAGGGGCTGCTGAGGCCAAAGAAATATAATTACTAGAACCGGCATCCTCATGCAACTCAATGTGCCATGGTCAAAGGGGCTTTTTTTTAACCCAATCTAGTTGCTCTACTTCAATGGCTGAGGCCCTCTGTGGTGAGGCGAGTGGAGGCCACGCCATCACAAGCTGTTCAGAGATCATTCAGCACAAGCTGTGAAAGCCCAGTGTGGCTGGACTGGCTGGGTGGGGGCTAGTGGACTGACTGGGTGGGGGCTGGTGGGCTGGTGGTAGGGGGAAGGCAGGAGAGTTGATAGAACAGCCAAGCAGCTCATTTGCATTTGATCAAAAGGAGCAACTGTTTCCAGTGTTACGGCGCAGATGGCATTGTACTTCAGCCCACATTTTGTGTGTGTGTGTGTGTGTGTGTGTGTGTGTGTGTGTGTGTGTGTGTGTGTGTGTGTGTGTGTGTGTGTGTGTGTGTGTGTGTGTGTGTGTGGAGAGATATAGTAAAATATGTCTGAGTGTAACCACAAACAGAGCACAGATTATTTATCTTTTCTAATGAAAAAAAAAGGATTGGAGTGTGTGAAGTATTGTTTCTTGTAACCTGAACTGAGGAGAAATTTAAGTGACTTTCCACTTTGAATGGTGTAATTTCACACTAACATGAGATTTCTCTCTACTGTAACGCTGTATTAATCAAGTTAATGTGACAGGCCTTGGCTCTGGGTGCACTGGAAGGGAAGGCTTCTGTACCAGCACCAGCCAAAATGGATCTGGCTCCATGATGAATGAGTGACTAACAGCAGCTAAATATATACAACTGCATTCTGCATAGACAATTGAGGCTAACGGTAATTGTAAAAAAAAAACATCCAGTTCTCTTGTAGCTCTTGTATAATGCAGAACACTGAGTCATCTTTACACAAACACTACTGGCTATTTACTCACTGGTATACTCAAACTCAGAGAACATCATTAAATTAGCCAATATGCTTATTCAAATAGATAAAACAATATTAGATACTTAGATGACTAGTGTATCAAAATAAACCAATATGCTTATCCAATAGATAAAATAACATTGAATATGTAGATGGCTGGTGTATCAAAATCAACCAAAACGTCATATGCAACAGATAAAATAACATTGGATATTTACTGTAGATGGCTGGTGTGTTATTACCTTCTGCACTTACAGAATGAGATAAGATGACCTTGGTGTGCTCCTGTTAAAACACCCATCCTAACAGGGAGGCTTGACTGCTCTCCTTAGAGAGTATGATACTGTACACCGGGATTCAATTCCACTCAACGGTGGGTATCACTTCTCCCTTCCAATCAAATTAGACAGGAGTAATGATCTATGCAGAAATGGATTCGAGATGGTTACAAATTTGTAATGTTGATTGCGGGCCCACCGTGATGTTATCATTTGAGTATCTTTATGCTCCTCTGCCTCTCTAGATGTTGGAAACTGGAGTCTCCATCCTGGCTCTATTGATCCCAGGGCCTATTATATTCAGTAATTGCATGGCTCTGCCTTTAACAAGTCTTGGTTATTGCATCTGTGAATTGGATTACAGAAGTTTATTGAAAGGGTGGAGATATTGCCTCAAAAGCTTTTTCTTGCTGCTGTCTTCGATATTGGGATTGAGAACACCATACATGTTCTAGATAGAAGGAATATGAGATAGATTGGAGTCCTCGATGGTTCACAAAAACACATCAGATCAGAAGCATCTGAAACTCAACCATTAATCGTCTCATGCTTTTCCTGAACATTTCCATAATCCTTGCCTGTTAACTCCAATAGTCAACACTTTAGCAGTGAGCCAATGTGTTTGTCATAAACCTGATGGCCTTTTCACCATGCACGTAATGCTGCCTGTGTATTAACAACACATTACATCATACAACACTGGGGGATCTGTGGCTGCCTGGGAGATTCCCTATATATCTGCCCAGACATGCTGGATTGATCTAGTCTGGCCTCAGCTCCCTCTTACAAGCCCTGCTCTGCCCCCTATGCCATCGGACCCTACGCCTGCCCATGGAACGACCCGTCACACATGCACGCACACATAACACAAACAACACATACACACACAGTGTCCGACATGGACACACACACACACACACACACACACACACACACACACACACACACACACACACACACACACACACACACACACACACACACACACACACACACACACACACACACAAACATGAAGCCAGCATCTGGTTTGCTTGGCACTTGGCTGTGCTGAGCTTTTATAACAATGTAAATGGATAACCAGGCTGCTGATGTGAAGGAAGCGGATTGTGCGTCTCTTAATCTGAGATCAGAGCCCCTCTAAACTGCTCCTGGTGCAGAATTAGCCAGGCTTTATGTGAAGTGACACCAGGCAGTGATGCTGCAATGCTGTAACACTCTTGGCTCCACCAGCCATCCAGCCAGGCAGGCAGGCAGACAGGCACTCCTAGTCTGGCACCTCTCCCCCCTGAGGAATTGTTTTATTTTTTTTATTTCACCTTTATTTTAATCAGGTAGGCTAGTTGAGAACAAGTTCTCATTTGCAACTACGACCTGGCCAAAATAAAGCAAAGCAGTTCGACACATACAACAACACAGAGTTACACATGGAATAAACAAACATACAATCAATAATACAGTAGAAAAATCTATATACAGCATGTGCAAATGAGGTAGGATAAGAGAGGTAAGACAATTATTAGGCCGTGGTGGCGAAGTAATTACAATATAGCCATTAAATACTGGAATGGTAGAATGTGCAGAAGATGAATGTGCAAGTAGAGATACTGGGGTGCAAAGGAGCAAGATAAATAAATAAATACAGTATGGGGATTAGGGAGATTGGATGTGCTATTTACAGATGAGCTATGTACAGGTGCAGTGATCTGTGAGCTGCTCTGACAGCTGGTGCTTAAAGCTAGTGAGGGAGGTAAGAGTCTCCAGCTTCAGAGATTTTTGCAGTTCGTTCCAGTCATTGGCAGCAGAGAACTGGAAGGAGAGGCGGCCGAAGGAAGAATTGGCTTTGGGGGTGACCAGCGAGATATACCTGCTGGAGTGCGTGCTACGGGTGGGTGCTGCTATGGTGACCAGTGAGCTGAGATAAGGCGTGGCTTTACCTAGCAGAGACTTGTAGATGACCTGGAGCCAGTGGGTTTGGCGACGAGTATGAAGCGAGGGCCAGCCAACGAGAGTGTACAGGTCGCAGTGGTGGGTAGTATATGGGGCTTTGGTGACAAAACGGATGGCACTGTGATAGACTGCATCCAATTTGTTGAGTAGAGTGTTGGAGGCTATTTTGTAAATGACATCGCCAAAGTCGAGGATCGGTAGGATAGTCAGTTTTACGAGGGCATGTTTGGCAGCATGAGTGAAGGATGCTTTGTTGCGGAATAGGAAGCCGATTCTAGATTTCATTTTGGATTGGAGATGTTTAATGTGAGTCTGGAAGGAGAGTTTACAGTCTAACCAGACACCTAGGTATTTGTAGTTGTCCACATATTCTAAGTCGCAACCGTCCAGAGTAGTGATGCTGGACGGGCTGGCAGGTGCGGGTAGCGATCGGTTGAAGAGCATGCATTTAGTTTTACTTGCATTTAAGAGCAGTTGGAGGCCAAGGAAGGACAGTTGAATGGCATTGAAGCTCATCTGGAGGTTAGCTAACACAGTGTCCAAAGAAGGGCCAGCGGTATACAGAATGGTGTTGTCTGCGTGGAGGTGGTTCAAAGAATCACCAGCAGCAAGAGCGACATAATTGATGTATACGGAGAAGAGAGTCGGCCTGAGAATTGAAGCCTGTGGCACCCCTATAGAGACTGCCAGAGGTCCGGACAACAGGCCCTCAGATCTGACATACTGAACTCTATCAGAGAAGTAGTTGATGAACCAGACGAGGCAATCATTTGAGAAACCAAGGCTGTTGAGTCTGCCAATATGAATGTCGTGATTGAGAGTTGAAAGCCTTAGCCAGGTCCATGAATACGGCTGCACAGTAATGTGTCTTATCGATGGTGGTTATGATATTGTTTAGGACCTTGAGCGTGACTGAGGTGCACCCATGACCAGCTCTGAAACCAGATTGCATAGTGGAGAAGGTACGGTGGGATTCGAAATGGTTGGTAATCTGTTTGTTAACTTGGCTTTCGAAGACCTTAGAAAGGGAGGGTAGAATAGATATAGGTCTGTAGCAGTTTGGGTCTAGAGTGTCTCCCCCTTTGAAGAGGGGGATGACCGCGGCAGCTTTCCAATCTATGGGAATCTCAGACGATACAAAAGAGCGGTTGAACAGGCTAGTAATAGGGGTTGCAACAATTTTGGCAGATCATTTTAGAAAGAGAGGGTCCAGATTGTCTAGCCCGGCTGATTTGTAGGGGTCCAGATTTTGCAACTCTTTCAGAACATGATCTATCTGGATTTTGGTGAAGGAGAGGTGGGGGAGGTTTGGGCGAGTTGCTGTGGGGAGCGCAGGGCTGTTGACCGGGGTAGGAGTAGCCAGGTGGAAAGCATGGCCAGCCGTAGAAAAATGCTTATTGAAATTCTCAATTATAGTGGATTTATTGGTGGTAACAGAGTTTCCTAGCTTCAGTGCAGTGGGCAGCTGGGTGGAGGTGCTCTTACTCTACATGGACTTTACAGTGTCCCAGAACTTTTTTGAGTTTGTGCTACAGGATGCAAATTTCTGCTTGAAAAAGCTAGCCTTAGCTTTCCTAACTGCCTGTGTATATTTGTTCCTAACTTCCCTGAAAAGTTGCATATCACGGGGGCTGTTCGATGCTAATGCAGAACGCCACAGGATGTTTTTGTGCTGGTCAAGGGCAGTCAGGTCTGGAGAGAACCAAGGGCTATATCTGTTCCTGGTTCAAATTTTTTTGAATGGGGCATGTTTATTTAAAATGGTGAGGAAGGCACTTTTAAATAATAACCAGGCATCCTCTACTGACGGGATGAGGTCAATATCCTTCCAGGATACCCGGGCCAGGCCGATTAGAACCACAGACCCATTACGGATGCAGGCAATGAGGCAGTGATCGCTGAGATCTTGGTTGAAAACAGCAGAGGTGTATTTGGAGGGCAAGTTGGTTAGGATGATATCTATGAGGATGCCCGTGTTTACGGATTTGGGGTTGTACCTGGTGGGTTCATTGATAATTTGTGTGAGATTGAGGCCATCAAGCTTAGATTGTAGGATGGCCGGGTGTTAAGCATGTCACAGTTTAGGTCACCTAGCAGCACGGGCTTTGAGGATAGATGGGGGGCAATCAATTCACATATGGTGTTCAGGGCACAGCTGGGGGCAGAGGGTGGTCTATAGCAAGCGGCAACGGTGAGAGACTTGTTTCTGGAAAGATGGATTTTAAAAGTAGAATCTCGAATTGTTTGGGTACAGACCTGGATAATAAGACAGAACTCTGCAGGCTATCTCTGCAGTAGATTGCAACACCGCCCCTTTTGGCAGTTCTATCTTGTCGGAAAATGTTATAGTTCGGGATGGAAATTTCAGGGGTTTTGGTGGTTTTCCTAAGCCAGGATTCAGACACGTCTAAGACATCTGGGTTGGCAGAGTATGCTAAAGCAGTGAATAAAGCAAACTTATGGAGTAGGCTTCTAATGTTAACATGCATGAAACCAAGGCTTTTACGGTTACAGAAGTCAACAAACGAGAGCACCTGGGGAGTAGGAGTGGAGCTAGGCATTGCAGGTCCTGGATTAACCTCTACATCACCAGAGGAACAGAGGAGAAGTAGGATAAGGGTATGGCTAAAGGCTATAAGAATAGAGGCCTGCCCTGCACTGACAGCTGACACACTCCCGCCGTACCCCAGACGAGCCTTAGCTAACTTCATGTCTCAATTTTCAGCTCCCAACTCGTGCAGATGTTAATTTGGATCATCATTAAGGACGGGAGACGAGGAACACAACCACAGTCTTTGATACCGATCTCACTTCCTCTCTCCCTCCCTTCCTCCTTCCCTCGCTCCCTCCCTCCGTTACACTATTTAGCAGAAACTAGGAAAGAAAACATTCCTCTATTCCTGCCCTCCAGGGGCAGGTCTGTTTATCTTAAAGGTCACAGTCACATTTGCTCTGTTTTACTATAAAAATGGAACTCACCTTTGCTCACCTTCATCTTAGGGAAGGCTGTCTCAAACCCCGTCCTGCTTGCCTCTATAATTCAGGCCACAATGCATCAGCCTACGGTCCAACATCCCTATCCAGCTCTGTTCACTGTCCTGGTTTAGCTTCTTCCACACAGATCTTGGCAAGTTGTACCCATATGAAAAGGTCAGAGAGTAATACAAATGAATTTAATGGTGATGTCCTTTTTTCCTCCCCTAAAGTATCCTTCTGAGGCCTGTGAAACCAGCCAAACAAACAGAGGCCCTTTTTACTGCACATCATTCTTCTCTAATGACAGGTTCAGATTGGTAATGAAGCCTGTGATGATGATGTTCTCTCCTGATCACTGCCATGTGGCCCTGGCTATAGCTCTACACCGTTGAGTCATGACAGTTCCCCTTTTACACTATTTATGTTTTAAACACTTTGTGTTTTCATTGTTAGGCATGGAGACAAAACAGGTTCCAGTGCTTTTTCAGTGACGTTAACATGAAATAAGATGGCAGTAGTAGAGTAGTGCACAGTAAATGGTTTGTTTTAAGCTTTCTGTAATTTATCCTGCTCTCCTCTACACTCTTAGAAAAAATATATATCACAAACCTTAAATGGGTCTTTGGCTGTTCCTATAGGAGAACTCTTTGAAGAACCCCTTTTGAAAAAAAGGGTTCCAAAAGGGTTCTTTGGCTGTCCCCATAGGAGAACCTATTTTGAATCCAGGTAAAACCCCTTTGGGTTCTATGTAGGACCTTTTCCACAGAGGGTTCTACATGGAACCCAAAAGGGTTATCTTATGGGGACAGCCAAAGAACCCTTTTGGAGCCCTTTTTTCTAAGAGAGTATAAAAGTGTCCGTATGCTTCCCAACTGAAACAGTTCATGCACAAATTATGATGACATTTTATGACATTTTTGTTTGTTTTGGCCTTCGGCAAGGGTTTTTTCGGCTGTTCATAAACACGATATTTTTTCTCAAGGCAAGCCGAATCTGTGCCCTTTCGTCTGTAATTGGTCAACAGTAGGGATTGTTCGATGAAGTGTTTGTTGTCATTCAACGATAGACGACTCGTTTTCATGCACATTTTTTCACTTGAGAAATACTAAACCCAACATCCTAGTTAGATGTAAAATTGCACGACTAAGATCTCCTTGGTAAAACCATCAAAATTAAAGACCGATTTTTTTTCTTATCTTAGATTAGTCTTTCATTTTGAGGAATTCTATACTGGCTACGGCGTCTCAAGATGGACTAACTAGTAATATTGGCATTTTTTTTCAAATTTTTCAAGTGAAGGTCTTTTCAAGCAAAGGTCGAAGATATGCGAGCACACTAGTTTGGTGCGCCTAGCCGAGTTCTGCTAGGCGCCCGCCAAACCGAAGCATGAGGAAGCCTTAAGCCAGAGTCCAGAGCTGTGATGAACATGCAGTGGCTCCTTCAGAAAGGAGAACTGATTGAACAGCTGTGAAACAAGCGTCAGAAAGTTGAAAAGTGGTCTGAAACTAGGGGAACAGGAAAATACAACTCTATTAACTGTCTCTGCCTCTGGAATTCATCAGTGCTTGTCAAGACAGCTGCCCTGAGTAGGCATTGCATTAGTTTCAAGTGTCTGTGTGCTAAAGCAAGCAACAGAAACATTACTACTCTCTAATCAAGGACTAGGCTGGCATATTCCCTCTGCTGCCACTGCCTTGGGTTTTTTCATTGCCTGTTCTAGAGAAAGAGAAAGAGAAAAAGAGAGTGAGAGAGACTGATGGACTTCTGTTCTGCCTCCCCTCTAAGCTTGCCCTGGTAAAAAGTGTATTAACACTGATATCAACACACTGACCTAAAGCTAACAGAAATATGTTTTTCAACTCGATTTAAGACCTTTGATATTGAGAAAAGAGTATCTTGACTGCCATGCTAGTAGTTGCTATATCCAATTGTGGCGCGTCCTATATGCATGTAACTCAGATGTGGTCATTGTGGGTCGCTATGTGAATACGTTGGCCTTTTACAGAGTGGCTTAAGGAATGTACCAATGAAGACAAGACCAGCAGTAGGTGAGCAGAGCAGTTGGTACCGTCTCCAAGAATCCAAATAAGCTAATTAAGTGTGACCAAAAGCTTGAATTCTGCAGGCAGAGGGATTAGACTGTTTGATGAGCAGATTTAAGGGTTCAACCAAGGGGAACAATGAGAAACCCTTCTGGCCAAGCGTAATATTTCTCAGAACATTTTCTTTAAACCCATGTTTCTGTGACGTGTATTTTCTCTGCACTTCAGACCCAACATCTTCCATCCCTGAGATTAAAGGGCTTTTATCATGTATCCTCTCCTCTCTCATGATTTCTTAACTTTTTTGCAGTTGCTTTTTTCCCCCCTCTTCCCTCCTTACTTTGCTCAGAGTGGACTTTAATGGGTTTTAAGAAATGTTACATCTCTGTATGGTTATAGATAAGTGTTAGTACCACTCCACCTAACTTCTCATCCTTTAAACAATAAATCCCTGAAAGGAAGGCTTCATGCAGGTATGAGAGATAAGAGTGATTCCAACTCGGATGGAAACATCTGTTTTGTGCGTCTGATTAAATCCCCATGGGAGCATAGGAGAGTTGCAGATATTCATTTTTTCCTTTGATTATAATTAATGTACATTTTTGTAGGGGTTCACACATTTTTCATAAGGAAAAATCTACTCTGAAATTTTGAAGTGGAAATTACAAACTTCAGAATCATTTTTACACCTCAAATACACTACATGTTTAACATTTCCTGCATTGCAGGAAAGTTCTCTGTAACATGATCATTGGGATCATTCCAGAGTTGTTGTCACGCCCTGACCCGAGAGAGAGGGTTTGTTTCTCTATGTGGTTAGGTCAGGGTGTGGGGTGGGCATTCTATGTTTTGTATTTCTTTGTGTTGGGCCGAGTATGGTTCCTAACCAGAGGCAGCTGTCTATTGTTGTCTCTGATTAGGAACCATACTTAGGCAGCCTTTTTTCCACCTATGTTTGTGGGATCTTATTTTTGTATTGCTTTGTGTGCCTACAGAACGTGACGGTCATATTTTCTTTGTTCATTACTTTTTATTCGTGTTCTGAGTAAATAAATCACAAGATGAGCATATTCTACGCTGCACCTTGGTCGACTCCTTTTGACGAACGTTACAGAAGATCCCACCACAAAAAGACCAAGCAGCATGGGCAGGATGACTGGACCTGGGAGGAGATCCTGGATGGGGCAGGACCTTGGACAAGGCCGGGAGAGTATCGCTGCCCGCCGGAGGAGATAGAGGCAGCAAAGGCGGAATGGCGATACTGGGAAGAACGGCTAGGCAAGCAACAGGAGGCCGAGAGGCAGCGGCCCAAAAAAATTGGAGGGGGGGGCACACGGGTAGATTGGCTAAGGCGGTTTTAAGACCTGAGCCAACTCCTTGTGCTTACCGTGGGGAGCGAGTGACCGAGCAAGCACCGTGTTATGCGGTGATGTACACTGTGTCACCAGTGCGCATTCACAGCCCAGTGCGCTCGGTGCAAGCTCCTCACCGTTGCCGTGCTAGAATTGGCCGTCAGCCAGGAAGAAGTGCGCCGGCTCAGCGTATCTGGTCTCCAGTGCGTCTCTACGGCCCAGGTTATCCTGCGCCTGCTCTACGCACAGTACCCCCGTTCACCAGCGCAGCACAGTTCGTCTTGTACCAGCGCCCCGCCCGTGCTGGGCTACAGTGACCATCCAGCCAGGATGGGGTGTGCCAGCACTGAGCTCCAGACCTCCGGTGCGCCTCCACGGCCCAGTGTGCCCTGTGCCTGCTCTGCGCACCCAGTCTCCTGTGCGTCTCCCCAGTCCGGTGACACCGGTTCCAGCTCCACGTAGGAAGCCTTCAGTGATGATCAATGGTCTGAAGCCTCCAGTGATAATCCATGGCCCGGAGCCTGTAGGGATGATCCATGGCACGAAGCCTCCAGTGATGATCCATGGCCCGGAGCCTGTAGGGATGATCCATGGCACGAAGCCTCCAGTGATGATCCATGGCCCGGAGCCTGTAGGGATGATCCATGGCACAAAGCCTCCAGTGATAATCCATGGCCCGGAGCCTCCAGTGATGATCCATGGCACAAAGCCTCCAGTGATGATCCATGGCGCGGAACCAGTAGTGAAGATCCATGGCACGAAGCCTGCAGCGACGGTCCCCAGTCCGGAACCTACAGAGACGCTCTCCAGTCCGGAGCATCCAGCAACGCTCTACAGTCCGGAGCCTCCAGCGATGCTCTACAGTCCAGAGCCTCCAGCGATGCTCTGCAGTCCGGAGCCTCCAGCGATGCTCTCCAGTCCGGAGCCTCCAGCGATGCTCTCTAGTCTGAAGCCTCCAGCGATGCTCTCCAGTCCGAAGCCTCCAGCGACGCTCCCCAGTCCGGAGCCTCCAGCGACGCTCCCCAGTCCGGAGCCTCCAGCGACGCCCCCCAGTCCGGAGTCTCCAGCGACGCTCCCCAGTCCAGAGCCTCCAGCGACGGTATGCAGCCCGGAGTCTTCAGCGGCGGTCTGCAGCCCCGAGTCTTCAGCGGCGGTCTGCAGCCCCGAGTCTTCAGCGGCGGTCTGCATCCCCGAGTCTTCAGCGGCGGTCTGCATCCCCGAGTCTTCAGCGGCGGCCTGCAGCCCAGAGTCTTCAGCGGTGGTCGGCAGTTCAGAGCCTCCGGCGCTGATCCACGGTTTGGTTCCTCCGGCGACACAGAAGCGGGGGGATCAGCGGCGGTGTGGGGGCTACGCCCCGAACCAGAGCCGCCGCCAAGTATAGATGCCCACCTGGACCCTCCCCTATAGGTTCAAGTTTGCGGCCGGGAGTCCGCACCTTTGGGGGGGGGGTACTGTCACGCCCTGACCTGAGAGAGAGGGTTTGTTTCTCTATGTGGTTAGGTCAGGGTGTGGGGTGGGCATTCTATGTTTTGTATTTCTTTGTGTTGGGCCGAGTATGGTTCCTAACCAGAGGCAGCTGTCTATCGTTGTCTCTGATTAGGAACCATACTTAGGCAGCCTTTTTTTGGGGATCTTATTTTTGTATTGCTTTGTGTGCCTACAGAACGTGACGGTCATATTTTCTTTGTTCATTACTTTTTATTCATGTTCTGAGTAAATAAATCACAAGATGAACATATTCCACGCTGCACCTTGGTCGACTCCTTTTGACGAACGTTACAGTTGTGGACATGCATTCTTTCTTTGATACGTTCTTCTGGCCTGCACCTGATAAATTGGATGTTCATATTTTTCTATTATTTCCATGAATTATAATCCACATAATAATTCACATTTCCTGTTGCTGCAGGATTATTTTCCTGCTGTAACAAACTGGCTCAAATTAAGATCTTACATCTGCAGATAGTTTTAGCTAAATGTCATTATAAAGTATCTAGGCTTGTAGCGACAGTACACATACATTGATCATAAATTAATCCATTGATGTGACAGTGTGCTTTTCCTTCCTTTTTCTCGCTCAGCCAACTTTCACTACTAGTTTCCTATACAGTACAGATGATCTGTATTTATTCGTAAACATGAATCCAATGATATGACCGTGTTCTTCCCTCTCCCTATCTGCTCTCTAGACATTCCACACCCCCAGCCTGGGAGACGAGGAGTTTGAGATCCCTCCCATCACCCCTCCTCCAGAGACAGAGTCTGGCCTGGGCCTATCGGATGTGGACTCCCCCTTCCCGGGGCACCCGCTCCAGCACAGGGGACCCTTCACCCCCCAGTTCCCCCCTCAGAGCCTTGAGCTGCCCTCCATCACCATCTCACGCAACCTCATGGACCAGGAAGGGCTCTCCAGTATCAACGGCCTGCCATTGGTGAGTACTAGACTGGACCAACACTTAGGGTTGAGGGGTTTAATAGATACTACGGTCACATGCATAGGCATCAAGTACAGCGTGCTATTAGGTCATGCACCTCTTCAATAATTATAGGGGTAGGGCGGGTATAAGGTGTCAATCTGATAGATCTGTTAATGCACAGAGAAAATAGAGTACCAAGCACCAACACTTGGGTACAGGATCAAGGTGCTGTCATATAAACAGGTCAGGAGAGCGCATGTGACTATTACAGTATGATCTGAGTACCAGGAGAATACCCTTACCCTTTATTAGGCCATAGAGTAACCTTCACTGCACTCAGTGCACACCTCCAGTTGTTACTGCATCTGGCACAGCATCTGGCCCGTTTATAAAGCTGGAGGATGGAATAGTATCAAAATGCTAGCTAGACAATGGTCGCAGTATGTAAATACTGAATTCTGTTTGGGTTTATAAAGGAAAAACAAATCCTACCAAAAGAACCCTCTGTAATAGGAAAATATATTAATGGATCGTGGGCATGATGGCACAATGTATTTTTTCCCCCACAGGGAGTGGTGAAAGTGAGTCCCCAAAAAGTGCCACTGTTTCATGGGTCCGTATACAGTATTATGTATGTTGGTTCCAGAAACTCTGTTCTGTAGATGCTGATGCATCATTCTGTTCTGTCCTGTCCCCTCCACTGTCACATGATGTGTTTCCATGCCTTTATCTACATGTTGTTATGTTCAGAGCCTGAATGCACTCAGTCAACTGACAGACAGAGCTTTGTTTGAGTTCAGAATCCCAGGTTTTGTATTTGGTTAAATAACACAATGCTACTAGAATTTACCTTTCGGTGTGAGTACTTAGAAAGGGAGTCAATGAATGGATCTCCAGCTTAGCCTTCCTGTCCATTGATGTGGATGAGAATGTGGAATGGTTCCGGAACCCGGTAATCACTTTCTTTATGTTGATAGAGTTCTATGTTATAGATTCAAAACATTTTGATAGAAAAAGCATTCTTAAATGCCATTGAGGATGAAATGCATTGAGGAGGAAACGTGGAAATGTCACTTGCTGTGAGATGATGATATTGATGCTGTGTTTTTTGTGGCTGAACTGCAAAAAAATCATTACATTGAACAAAAATATCATGACAGTTTTAGCCATATTATCCATGTAAAAATGTATTTCAGACCCCCCACTTTTAAACCAGACACATATGGTGAATCGCATATGACATTACAGAATATGTATTTACGTTCCAGTATGGGCAGGCACTAGAACATTTTATTGCCTTTTTTCCTCCATTCCATGCTGCTGGCATGTAAAATAATTGCAGCTTTTAAAATATCTGTGCTGCATAAGCGAGCCCCGGAAGGCTTTTGCCTAAAGAATTTTCATTTCATGGTCAGTTAAGCTTTTTTACATCTGGAGAAGAAACGGAACCTTGACACAATTACGGTCCTGACTGTTCTCACGACTTGGTGGAGGATTAGATTTGATTCTCCAACATTATTCCTCTTTAACACCATTTGCATGGCTCATGTCTCTGATTGTAAGGAGACTCTATTAAAACTACAGGGAAAGAATGTGAGGTTTCTGCTCCTTTGCCTCGTGGCATTGTCACTGGGAGACTGTTGCACACTGCTCTGCTCCTTTATCACTCAGCAAACATTGTGCCACAGACAGAAAGGCAGAAAGGCTTACCGACCGTGAACTCCATCCATTGTGTTCTGGATATGGGATTGATCCCCAAAAGTCCTGAACACAGAGACAATGCAGGGAAATTACATTGATCTATGCCATTGTCTTTGGTTTGAGATTTGAAAAGGGTTGAGGGAAGTAACTATTTTAATTAACTATATAGTGTTTATAAAAGTGTTATTACGTTTTAGGTTTATTTTGTCAGTGGAATGACATTGGGGGACAACATTATGTAGACTACACTGTTGTGTATCTCTTATTTGAAACGTCTGCAAGGACATATAAATAAACCATGCAAATAAACCATAGTAAATACGTTTCCCAACCAGCCACAGTTTTCATATTCCCCAAATAGTTTTCTCTGTTCTCTTAGCTCTGTGGCAGTGGGTAATTCGGAACTGTGATAGCCTCTCGCTACACCACCATGACAGAAAAAACAAACCAATGGGTGTACAATGTACCTGTACTATTTTCAAATCCCCCTCCATGTAGTTGCTCTGCCAAGTGTTCCACTAATTCCCTTCCCCTAATGCTCCATGTATGTCTAGCAAATTGGCCACAGATGCTATGGTTCTACAAAGAGAAATACATTTCTGTGGGCTGCAGACAGTCAGAAACGGCTGGCAGAAAGCAAGTCATTATTTATTTAATCTGCTCTCCTAACAAGCTTCTGACTGTCATTTGTGTCTCGCAGCATGTGTCCTCCTGATTTGTGATTTGGTCTCTGTCAATAGTGCCAAATACTATTGGAGGTGGAACTGCCAGTATCTATTTATTTAGAGCTCCCTTCATTCTCGCTTTCTTTTTCTCTCTCTCTCTCTCTCTCTCTCTCTCTCTCTCTCTCTCTCTCTCTCTCTCTCTCTCTCTCTCTCTCTCTCTCTCTCTCTCTCTCTCTCTCTCTCTCTCTCTCTCTCTCTCTCTCTCTCTCTCTCTCTCTCTCTCTCTCTCTCTCTCTCTCTCTCTCTGTCTCTCTCTGTCTCTCTCTGTCTCCGATGCACTGCACAGGCCTCTGGGTGCTATTTCAGAAAATCTCCTTGTCTTCTCTACTGTATCTTTGCACAGAATTAGACTTTTCCCGTGTTTCCTCCCTTGTAAGAAAGTAAAAGCATGGGTGGATATGGCTGTCTATAAAAAGGTCCCTTCTATGTGTCATATCTTCATAATTGGATTAGAAATAGCCCAAATATCCCACTTGAGTAGAAATTAATATGGAGTAAAATGCATCTTTCTAGGTTTGTTGCCCAAAATTGATGCAGAGATGCATGTTTATTGTATTTACATGAATACATACTGACTATTGGCCAAAGTCTAGTCAATAGGAATCTAATCTGCATCATTTGCGCTACATTCACCCTAATGGCTTATTACACACAAACATTTAGCCAGCTAGACTAGTACATTCATCCACAGTTGTTTTGCTCTATAGCCAACACCCAGCAATGCCATGCAATTGGGTCTGACCTGGGGATTTGTAGCTGACTGTATGTACAGTATGGTTAATTACACCCTGATAGTGTACAGATAGTCTATGAATGTAATCCCCTAGATTCTGACCCGTCACAAACCACTGTGTCTTGAATAAAATGGAAAATATGACCAGTGTTGCAGAAACAATGTTTTTTTTACACTCTCTTATCTTCCTTCCAAGCTGAGTAGCACTGACATCAGTTGTACATCAATTTCAGAGAGTGGATTTTTTTGTCATTCTTTTCTTCGTCCTGTTTCTTTTCTCTTTTTACTTTCAGCCAGACAGATGTTGTGACATATTGGGTCAGTCAGAAATGAAAGATATTCATGCAGGCATGCAATACTTGTAATGAAGTCTCAACCTGACCTTCTGTATGATTGATTCTGTAATTTAGTTTTCTCAGGCAGCCAGCGCTTGAAATGAAATGATATCATGTTGAACAACTTTTAAATACCCACAGTGCACCGGGGAAAATGGGGGAAGGTTGTGGAAGGGAAGAATTTGTTTTTGGGCTTGGGGGTTGGATAGAGAGGAGTTAGTCAGTGGACGGACTGTGACTGTGTATATGCACAGCAGTATAACGTGAGGTTTGTTAAAGCCAGAGACAGGAGAGAGGAGTCGAAAAACAATTTATCTTCATACTATTATAGCCTTTACCAGCATTCTAAATTCTATTTTTCTCATTTGGCTTAAGCACCAAGGTTCTGCGGCCAGGTAGCCGAAAAGGGAGTAAGAAAATAAGATGTACCCGTTTAAAAGCACATGCAATAAAGGACTATGTGCAGAGGACTGATAAACTATCTTTAATAGGACTGACCTTTCATGCTGGCGAAAGTTACTGGGGGATTCATCCTTATAATTACCATATAGATGATTTTACCCCTCTTCTGCAATGGAACATTTCCAAGAGCCTCTGTCGTTGATTGAATGGAAATTGAACTTGTTAACATTCTTTTCAGCCTGTTACGGCTCACACAGTGCCACTGGTAATACATTTCCCACCTCCCCAAATTCTGATTCCAATATCTTCAAAAACAGACCGAAGGCTCTTTTCATTGACATCACTGCTATTGAGATTTTATCTCTGGTACTTCTGAATGAGTAATATTGCATTTTCAGTCCAGCTGCTGTGTTTATTAGCCAGTGTGTTGTGGAAGGGTCTTGGCTATTGTTGGGTTTTTTATTGCATCTTATACATAGTTGTTGGGATGCTTTGGTGCAGGGGAGAGGATAGGATGCGTAGTCAAAGCCAACAACCTTCTATCAAACAAGCCAATATACTTGTGACGGCTTGACAGGTACACATGACTTGCTGTGTATCATTTTGCTGCTGGCTCCTTGAGCTTGAGGTTTTTTAAAAGGCATAGATGTTGAGAGACTCCATCTCAATATTTCCATCACAAGCCTTATTGATTGGAGAGTAGATTGCATAGACTCTGGGTTTACTTGTGTTTTTTGATACACATGTCCATGTATACACACACACACACACACACACACACACACACACACACACACACACACACACACACACACACACACACACACACACACACACACACACACACACACACACACACACACACACACAAGTTGGATGGAGCCTGATAGGGGAGAGAAGAGAAGGGGTTGGCTTGTCACATCTGGCCACTGTGCATTCGAGATAAGGACTTATTTACAGATTTATGATGACTATCAAGCTATCTTCTTAGATGTCTGCTGTGACTGCAGACAATATCTGCGTCCCAAAGGCACCCTATTCCCTACATAGTGCACTTTGGGCCCTGGTTAAAAGTATACACTATATAAAGAATAGGGTGCCATTTGGGATGCAGCCAATATTCCAATTAAAATGCAAATGAGAGGACAGAAGGACATAAATTAATAGACTTGTTGCAGATTCACACATTACAATCACAGCCACTGTAGCTGGAAATGATGTATTTCCTTTTTCAGGGACTAGTATTATCCAGGGGTGTTTTGATAGCATGGTTAACATAGACGTGTTAACATTAGGCCTAAGCTAGGGTATGTTCGCCTACTCTATAATCACTAACTCCTCTTCGGAGGACAAAAGTAACTTTGTTTGTACAACTTTTTTGTTACAAACAGCATATATGTTACACACATTTTACATACATGGTACTTTTTAACACAGTAGTTACATAGCAAATATATAGTTTTTTCATATAGATTACATGAATCATTCACTCTTTTAGGTAAAAGTTGTGAGCTGTAAAGAGCCGTAGATGTATTTATAGTCACCAGTCCAGTTTATTAGATTATACCACTATAGTCTGTTTAGCAAGCTGGGTTATGTGATATTATTGTAACACTAGTGTAAGCTATTTCACCACAAACCCATTTACAAAAAGACCAGCTATCACTAAAGCCAGCAAACACAAAATACATTTTGAAAGGCAAACGATCTTTGAATAGGGCAGGGACATTATGAAGAAAACTCAACATTTGACACAAATGGCAGGATGTGTCATTGCTCTAAGTGATATTGCATCATTGTGATATTGTGTAGAAGTGTTGAAATGTTGTTACATAGATAGTCATGGCTAAAGAGCTCAGTGTGATGCTCTCAATGAGCAGAGAGTCATTCTGAGAGCACTCACTTCCTGTAGCTCACTACTGGAGGTGACAATGAGACTTGCACATCAAGTGGAACAGTTTCAAACTGAAGATATGTAAATCAACATTACATCGCTATCCCATTGCTCAAGTTTATTTCACCATTTATTCAAAGAGCGAATTGAATGGTTGGCATGTTTTATTTAACCATTTATTCAAAGAGAGAATTGAATGGTTTGCATCATCAGAAAAATATGTCTATAAATTGTATTCTATTGCATCTCTGGTGGAGTATTTCTATGTAAATATTGAATACAATTCTGCCTTGTACTGTTTTATGATAAGTAGTAGACATGGCATATGAGAAAGATGGGAGACAAATGGATTGTAAATTCAATATGTTTCTGTTCTGAGAAGGTGTTTGAATATTGTTTTGAAGACAGGGTTGGTAAGGTTCTCTCAATAAAGCAAGGTGTGTGGGTATATGATGTGTTGATGTTGGGAGAGATGGAGTTTGTGCTGCTGCTGAATACCAGATGGATGTTACTCAGGGAGAACACACGAACACACACATACACACACCACACAAACACACACACCTCCCAAACAAATCACATTTTTGTTGTGTTCGGTTATTTTTCACTATTCCCTGTCAGCTCTGCTGCACTGCTGATCATTCTGTATACTTCTGGCCCTTCTTTGGACACTGTGCTAACAACCCTCCAGACGAGCTTCAATGCCATTCAACTCTCCTTCCGTGGTCTCCAACTGCTCCTAAACACAAGTAAAACTAAATGTATGCTCTTCAACCGATCGCTGCCTGCACCTGCCCGCCCATCCAGCATCACTTCTCTGGACGGTTCTAACTTAGAATTTGTGGACAACTACAAATACCTAGGTGTCTGGTTAGACTGTAAACTCTCCTTCCAGACTCACATCAATCATCTCCAATCCAAAGTGAAATCTAGAATTAGCTTCCTATTTCGCAACAAAGCATCCTTCACTCATGCTGCCAAACATACCCTCGTAAAACTGACCATCCTACCAATCCTCGACTTCGGCGATGTCATTTACAAAATAGCCTCCAATACCCTACTCAACAAGCTGGATGCAGTCTATCACAGTGCCATCCGTTTTGTCACCAAAGCCCCATATACAACCCACCACTGCGACCTGTATGCTCTCGTTGGCTGGCCTTCACTTCATCATCGTCGCCAAACACATTGGCTCCAGGTCATCTACAAGACCCTGCTAGGTAAAGTCCCCCCTTATCTCCGCTCACTGGTCACCATAGCAGCACCCACCTGTAGCACGCGCTCCAGCAGGTATATCTCTCTGGTCACCCCTAAAGCCAACTCCTCCTTTGGTCGTCTCTCCTTCCAGTTCTCAGCTGCCAATGATTGGAACGAACTACAAAAATCTCTAAAACTGGAAACACTTATCTCCCTCACTAGCTTTAAGCACCTGCTATCAGAGCAGCTCACAGATCTCTGCACCTGTACATAGCCCATCTTTAATTGAGCCCAAACTACTACCTTTTCCCCTACTGTATTTATTTATTTTATTTATTTTGCTCCTTTGCACCATATTATTTATATTTATATTTTAACTTTTAACTTTCTTCAAACTACAAATCTACCATTCCAGTGTTTTTTTCTTGCCATACTTTATTTACTTTGCCACCATGGCATTTTTTTGCCTTTACCTCCATTATCTCACATCATTTGCTCACATTGTATATAGTCTTATTTTTTTTCTACTGCATCATTGATTGTATGTTGTTTTACTCCATGTGTAACTCTGTGTTTTTGTATGTTGTCGAACTGCTTTGCTTTATCTTGGCCAGGTCGCAATTGTAAATGAGAACTTGTTCTCAACTTGCCTACCTGGTTAAATAAAGGTGAAATAAATAAAAATAAATAAATAAATAAAATTCTCCCCTCTGAGAGAATGGCAGGCCATGTAATTTCATCCTCAGTGCAATCAATGCAAACACCTACCTCTCCCTCTCTTTACACAAAGAGCTTTTGAAAACCATAATGTTTTATCTGGAAAATATATTAGAAAATATGAAGATGGTATGATATACCCACAACGGTATAAAGAGGAAGAAAAATGCCCATGACATGCCAATCATATCCCTTCAGCCAGTTGATTTATAGAGTTGATTATATAGAAATATTTTTTCACTCTTTGGCAGTTAAAGTATGATCTATGAAACCTGCCAGCAGATAGCATTTAATCTCTAAACATACTGGAGGAGGTATCGTTTTGTGCCCCCATCTGCCAGCCAGGGGAAATGTATAACCTTCAAAATGTCAGACTTCACAGAAATGTATAGCATTTTTATTTGTTGCATGGGCATTAAATCCAAAATGTCTTCGGGGTAGTCATTGTGCATACAAATGTTTTTGTCCTGGCATTTGAGGTTATGTAGCTTAACCATCTCAAGGGTGCTAACTCAGTCCATTATACACCAGGGTATGAGCATTCAAAGCTGTGCCACAGATTTCCATACAATAGAGTGTTGTGAACCGTATCAATTGAGCTGTGAAGCCATCTATTAATGGCAGATCGAACTGGCGACTCAGGTTTCAAGATAATTCATCATAGTTGATAATGGGAGACGTTAAAGACCCAGGGCCATGTGTTATGTTATGTGATGCATTGTGGCCATGTGACAGTCTGGAAGAATGTGATGATCAGATTCTTTTACTGCTATGCTCTGGTCCAATATATGTTTGTGCTGTATAGCCAAGTCCTACTTGGTTGTGATGCCAAACAAATGGCTATATAGCACAAACAGATCTGGGACCAGGCTACAGATACAGTACAGTCTCTTAAAAGATGCTGTCATATTTACTGACTTTTCCCTCTTTCTCCTCTGATTCAGAACATGCAGGGCCACCTCCGCCAGTACCCCCCTAACCCCGCCATGGTCATGAGATCCATCATCAGCATGAACAACCCCAATGGTATGATGTCCCGGAACCAGCTGACCACCATCAACCAGTCCCAGCTCAGTGCCCAGCTGGGCCTGAACATGACAGGACCCAAAATCCCCCATACTTCGCCCTCACCACCAGCCAGCAAGTCGGCCACGCCCTCACCCTCCAGCTCTATCAACGAGGACGACCAAGACCAGGACAATAGGGTGAGTGAGGAAAACTCTATGAAAGGGCCTTAAATAAAAACACATTTTAAAGAAGGATGCACTAAGACTGTGCTCACTTTAGTGTGAAATAGACCTGATTGAATAGCACAGTGCCTGCTTGATATTCATATACATTTGTTGAGGGTGGTTGTGTTAGTAAAGTGTCACATGCACATTTGGGCTCCTGAGTGGCGCATCATCTCAGTGCAAGCGGCGTCACTGCAGTCCCTGGTTTGAATCCAGGCTGCATCACATCAGGCCGTGATTGAGAGTCCCATAGGGCGGCGCACAATTGGCCCAGCGTCGTCCAGGTTTGGCCGGGGTAGGCCGTCATTGTAAATAAGAATTTGTTCTTATCTGACTTGCCTAGTTTAACAAAATAAAATTCCTTTGGCACTACAACAAGTCACCGTTGAATTACATTCATCTGTCTAAACCAGATCACTCTTCTTGTAACAGGTAATGGCAGGAGAGAAGCGCCCAGCACCAGATGCTGGGAAGAAGCCCAAGACCCCCAAGAAGAAGAAGAAGAAGGACCCCAACGAGCCCCAGAAGCCAGTTTCAGCCTACGCCCTGTTCTTCAGAGATACACAGGCCGCCATTAAGGGTCAAAACCCCAACGCCACCTTTGGAGAGGTTTCCAAGATAGTGGCCTCCATGTGGGATGGCTTGGGAGAGGAACAGAAGCAGGTAATCCATCACTATTTGTCAGAACAGTCCTACACTATGACGTTTACACCACTGGGTCTGCATTCACAAAGACTGTGTTTACACAGGCAACCCAATTCTGATTTTTTTTCTCATTAATTGGTCTTTTGACCAATCTGAAAAAGATCTGATGTGATTGGTCAAAAGACCAATTAGTGGAAGAAAAAACGAATCTGAATTGGGATGCCTGTGTAAACGCAGCCATAGCACCTCAGACTAGGAGAGCTGATATAGAATCAGTTTAGCCTTTTAGATCATACTGAATACGATTATATATGAACAAGACAGGGGAGACTTACCAGATCCTGAATGAGCACTTCTACTCTGAGATGCTTTGTGAATACGGGCCCTTGAATTTTATATCTGATTGAGAAGCAAATGCATGATGATCAGTAATTAGCAGTAATTGCTCTAAAGGGATGCATGAAGTCAGATTGTATAATTTCTCCCGCCCGCTCTTTTCCCAATCAATATGTGGAGAGCTACAGAAATAAATAGATGAATATAGACATCAAAAATAGAAGGCTTTTTAGTCTGTTATATTGTGCTGCCTATGCCTGCATTTAGATGTTGTATCTCTTTACAGAGTGATCCTTTGTTTGTCACCTGTCATTCACTCCTGTCGGTCTTGTCATAACAGGGCTATAAAAGCAAAACAGAGGCTGCTAAAAAGGAATATTTAAAAGCCCTCGCTGCCTACCGCGCCAGCCTGGTTTCAAAGGTGAGACACTGCTTTCACTTTTCACCCAACAGAAGTGTGAACTGCTGGAAAGAAGCCCAAGACGCCTACTTTTATTTCTGACTTTCTGACTGTTATATTTTTGATTTGACTTGATTATTATTGATATTTGTACTGCAGTGTTGAGAAGCGCTTGCAAGGAAGCATTTCACTGTACCGTTTATACATGCAGTATTCTGTGCATGTGACAAATAAACATTGATTTGATTTTAATTTAATTGTGACAAGTAGTAAACTTACAGTTGATGTCAGAAGTTTACATACACTTAGGTTGGAGTCATTAAAACTCATTTTTCAACCACTCCACAAATTTCTTGTTAACAAACTATAGTTTTGGCAAGTCGGTTAGGACATCTACTTTGTGCATGACACAAGTCATTGTTCCAACAATTGTTTACAGACAGATTATTTCACTTATAATTCACTGTATCACAATTCCAGTGGGTCAGAAGTTTACATACACTAAGTTGGCTGTGCCTTTAAACAGCTTGGAAAATTCCAGAAAATTATGTCATGACTTTAGAAGCTTCTGATAGGCTAATTGACATCATTTGAGTGAATTGGAGGTGTACCTGTGGATGTATTTCAAGGCATACCTTCAAACTCAGTGCCTCTTTGCTTGACATCAGGGGAAAATCAAAAGAAATCAGCCAAGACCTCAGAAAAAATTGTAGACCTCCACAAGTCTGGTTCATCCTTGGGAGCAATTTCCAAATGCCTGAAGGTACCACATTCATCTGTACAAACAATAGTACGCAAGCATGAACACCATGGGACCATACCGCTCAGGAAGGACACGTTCTGTCTCCTAGAGATGAACGTACTTTGGTGCGAAAAGTGCAAATCAATCCCAGAACAACAGCAAAGGACCTCGTGAAGATGCTGGAGGAAACAGGCACAAAAGTATCTATATCCACAGTAAAACGAGTCCTATATCGACATAACTTGAAAGGCCACTCGGCAAAGAAGAAACCACTGCTCCAAAACCGCCATTAAAAAAAAGCCAGACTACAGTTTGCAACTGCACATGGGGACAAAGTTCGTACTTTTTGGAGAAATGTCCTCTGGTCTGATGAAACAAAAATAGAACTGTTTGGCCATAATGACCATCGCTATGTTTGGAGGAAAAAGGGGGAGGCTTGCAAGCCGAAGAACACCATCCCAACCGTGAAGCACGGGCTGGCAGTATCATGTTGTGGGGGTACTTTGCTGCAGGAGGGACTGGTGCACTTCACAAAATAGATGGCATCATGAGGATGAAAATTATCTCAAAACATTAGTCAAGAAGTTGAAGCTTGGTCGCAAATGGGTCTTCCAAATGGACAATGACCCCAAGCATACTTCCAAAGTAGCGGCAAAAAAGCCCTGACCTCAATCCTATAGAACATGTGTGGGCAGAACTGAAAAAGCATGTGCGAGCAAGGAGGACTACAAACCTGACTCAGTTAAACCAGCTCTGTCAGGAGGAATGGGCCAAAATTCACCTAAATTATTGTGGGAAGCTTGTGAAAGGCTACCTGAAACGTTTGACTCAAGTTAAACAACTTAAAGGCAATGCTACCAAATACTAATTGAGTGTATATAAACTTCTGACCCACTGGGAATGTGATGTAAGAAATGAAAGCTGAAATAAATCATTCTCTTTACTATTATTCTGACATTTGACATTCTTAAAATAAAGTGGTGATCCTAACTGACCTAAAACAGGGAATTTTACTGTGATTAAATGTCAGGAATTGTGGAAAACTGAGTTTAAATGTATTTGGCTAAGGTGTATGTAAACTTCCGACTTCAACTGTAGATTTTCAAATGTTCCTACATGAGCTGCATCAACATCCTGAATCTTTTCAAGATTACAATCTTAGAAAAGTAAGAGGCTTTATAGCTTTAAGTTGTTACCTCAGGCTATTGTCAAAATAAACATATTTGTTTAGTGAGTAACTCTAGTGTCCATTCCTAGTCTGTATCTAACATCCTGTTGTTTCGCTTCCAGGCTGCCCAGGAATCAGCAGAGGCTCAGACCATCCGTTCAGTCCAGCAGACCCTTGCCTCCACCAGCCTGTCCCCAGGTCTGATGCTGCCTTCGCCACTCTCCCAGCACCCGTCCATGTCCTCCATGTCCTCCATGGCCCAGGCTCTCCAGAACGGCATGCCACGGGCCATCGCCCCCAAGCCGCTGCAGATGAGGCTGGGGGGCAACCAGATTGTGACCTCGGTGACGGTGCAGCACCAGAACATGCCCAACGGTGTGCCATCCCAGCTGCTGAACCAGATGGGTGGAGGTGGTGGAGGAGGGGCCATGGTGGCAGGAGCCCAGCCCACGGCCGTGTCCCAGATGAGCCCGCCCATGCAGGGTGGCGTGGGGGGGCACATGCAGCAGCTGCAGCAGCAGCAGACACAGCAGCAGCAGATGCAGCAACACCTGCAGCACCACCAGATGCAGCAGCAGCAGATGCACCACCAGCAGATCCAGCAGCAGATGCAGCATCAGCATTTCCAGCACCACCTCCAGCAGCAGCTGCAGCAACACAACATGCAGCAACAGCAGCAGCAACAACAACAACAGCAGCAGCAGCAGCAGCAGCAGAGGCATGACATGCAGCAACAGCAACTGCAACTCCACCAGATGCAGATGCAGCAGCTCCACCAGCAGCAGATGCAGCAGCATCTCCAACAACAGCAGCAACAGCACCAGTCCCAGTGTTCCCCACCACAGCACTCACCCAGCACGCCTCAATCAGTGGGGGGCTCCGCCTCAATGGGCAGTCCCCAACCCGCCCCCCAGCAGCCACACCCCTCCCAGATCCAGGCCCACGCCCAGGTTCTGTCCCAGGTCTCTATCTACTGAGCCAAATGAATGGAAGATATCTATCTTATCTCAAAGAAGAGGAATAGAAATAAAAGCATAATTTCCACATTGCTTTTCTAAGTTACACTTAAGAAGTGTGTAAGAATTAGAATGTTTTACAAAGAACTTGTCCATTGTTATAGACGGATATGAATACCTACGTAGACATGTAAAGGGGCAGATACCTTAGCTGGATTTTGTCTATAAAATAGGCTGCGCTATGAGGAAAAGTCGGTAGGCAAATGCCCATTGATTGTTTATTGTTTGTTTTTTTGTCTTTCTCTGCTCAATAGTCAATTCAAAACTGACTTTGGGCACATTTGTGAAAAGACTGGTATACCTGACTCACACAGGGGAAGGAATGCCCTGTTTTTATTTAACGATAGAGCTTTATTTATGAGGTCAAAGTTGTCAGTTCAGCTCAACTACTGGACACATTGAATGGATTTCAACAGGCATTTTTTGCAGCTCTAACCTCTCCCAGAGAAGAACACCTGAACTGAATGACTTACAGGTACAATACTGGAGACCAGTAATCCACACATTAAACTTGTTTCCACACTGTCCATTATATTATGAGACTTTCTACCCTTTTCCCATTTTTCTCTTGCTCTACATTCCTGCAGATGTAACTGTTTAACAAATTGCCTAAGGGAAATTCTCCATTAAACCATCATGCATTTCAGGCCAATGTGATATCTGAGCGCATTCATCCTATGGCATGAAGGCAAGAGACAATATCTTAAGGAAAAAGGGAACTGAAAAATGTCTTGGGGATGGAGGATTGTGGGGGTTGCTGTATGGAGGAATGGAGGAATGGACAGACTGAGAGACATAAACTGCCATAAGATAATTTATGTCATCATATGTCATCAAACTGTAAATGTAACCTACTGTAAGTGTTTTGTAGAGTTGGGGACCTCCTCTTTCCACTAAAATACCCATTTGCTCAAAACGTGTGTTTAAACTGACACTCCAAAAAAATCCTCCTTCTATGTATTTGTTTTTACCTCAGATGTTTAACAATTATGTTTTTTTTGGTGTGATAAAGGGGATATTTTATGGTAAATGAAAAATTCCACGATCAAGGTTGATGGTTTCATGATTGATTGATGTATTTTTACACTACGTACTCCTTGATACTACAAAACGTATCAAAAGTAAGAAGAAGTAGCAGAGACACTTTGTTGCACTGTCAGAACCAATTGAAAAGGCAATGGGGGTATTTTCTTGCCAGATGAAGTGATTTATCCATGATGAAAAGAGAAAAGTTGTACATTTTTCATATCACCTGTTGTAAAGTTTTAATATGTGAGGCTGTAATTAAAACATTGGTAAAAATGACCTGTATGATTACTATATCACGTAGTGCATTTCTGCTCTTTTATACTTTTTTATGAGTTATAATAGCAGCAATTCATTTGTTTGTATTTTGCTTACAGATAAAAATCCAAGTGATTTTTGAAAACTGTCCATAGAATAAATACATTTCAGTATGAATATTCTACTTGTTTTTGAGCTCTTAATAGGACATTTAATTTAACATTTGAGCTTAAATGAAAACAATCAGAGACATTCCATCTATTATATGATACTAGCCATACTTTTGTATGACGTCTCCTTATTGTTAGCTATTGAAAAGTTTAAAGAGAAAAACAATATTTATGTATATAATTATTTCAAAATAATAATAAAAAAAGAGATTTGTATGCTTTGTATGGAGTAACTAAGACGTATAATATAATAATAATAACGATGCAGGGATATAAAACCTACTTTTCATGTTGCCATTATTATAGTGTGTATATGTTTCTCTGTGATTTCAACATGGAGTACCAACCATTGTAACTGTGTCAAACAAACAGTGTTGAGACTGGGAAGAGTCAGCATGTAACTGGTGCTTGTCTCAATAACAGTCCTCATTCTCACTGACAAATGTTTTGGATTCTGACTCTTTCTTCACCAGGAACTAACCGTTTCGTACCACCACATATTAACTACTTCATTTCTAAGATAGCCTATCCTCAGGGGGCTCTGAGCTTACATCAACATGGTGAGTGAGTGGGGGAGGGAAGGCTGGTAAACAGTAATTATCATATATCCACAATGAGCAGCAAAGCCATTAGACTATGTAAGGGGGAGGGACATTTATGTTAAACACATTGTAAAATATATCTGGACCTGTAAAAGAATTGTGAAATAAAACTCATGTATATTTTATATCGCTGATTTATATAATTTTCAAATTGTGGCTTTGTATTCAATTAGTTAGTTTGAAATGGCATTTATAATTTTGGTTTTGAGGGCTGGCTGCTTTTGCTTAGTGTGTAGTGATTGGCTCTTCATCTCTGTGTGGAGCAACGAAGTCCATTTCTCCGTCCGGCGTGATTAATTGCAGCATCTGTCCTGTCAGAAGGCAGTAGTGAAGAGGTCCGCAGAAACTGCAAATAAGCTCTGGCAACAGTCTAAAAGCGCTTATGATGAAATGAAAATTAAAAACAGCAAGTGCCGTCCATGACCTGAATCTTAATAGGAGGGAGGTGGGGGGGAAGGAATGAGAGAAAATGTAGAGTGGGGTGTCCATGGCGACCAAACACATGCTTAAAAACACAGTAATGAGGCGGAGTGAAATGGCTAATATTATTCTGAACAGATTCACGACGGAGCTTTCATTAATAATGCATGGAGCTCCTTGTTATTCCATAACCCCACAGCACGGTCACTGTGTAGACAAATATCTCACAGCCAGGGATGGGAATTTTGGGACTGTTCAATAAAAAGGCTACAGATTCATTTTCAAAACATTGTTAGTAGCCTACATCCTCAACATACATTTTAAATGATTACTGTTGAGTAAGTCTTCTTTGGGAGACTGTCTGGATTAGATTGAAGATCTAGCTGAATATATTTCATTTGCTTTCAGTGGACTTCCATTGAGGTTTTCTGCAGGCATTTCCACTACATCATAACCAGTGTATTTATCTACATTTACAGAAGTAGGCAAGTGCAAAATGTATAATAAATGATTCCTCCTCACAATTTGGCCGTTTTGATAACAAACATAACATAATAATAAGTAATATGTTAGGCTATATCAGGGATGGGCAACATTTGAAGGCCCTCTGATAGATTTCCACAAAAAAAAAACTCAGTCGGGGTCTCAACTTACTGTTACAAGTTAGAATCGTAAAATACAGAAGGTGCCATTTCGAAATGTGGCTGTGCATCAGCAGTTTTTCTCTTGTTATGTCAGTCACTGATAGTCACTCAATTAGCCCATGTCAGCTAATTTGTTTTCGATTGGTAAGTTAGTCTAGCGGCCAGCTATCTAAACTTAATAAATTATGGTTAAATTACCGACCGGAGGCCCCCATTGATTTTGTTAGTCAGTCTTACTCAGATATCATATCAAAAACTGCAAACAATTCTCTCCATCCTATGGCAAAATGTGTAGAATCTTTGTAAATTAGCTGTAAAACATCACATTCCCCCCCAACCCATTGCAAAATGAGTAGAATTGCATGAAATGTTGCAAATTCACTCCGCCCTATGGCAAAATGTGTAGAATTGCAGTAAACTTGCTTTAAAACTACAAAATTGTCTCTACGCCCGATGTCAAAATGTGCAGAAATTAACTCAAAAAAATGTCTCTGTTCTCTCAAGGGGAGGGGCTGCTAAAATGTTTTGCTCGCAACTGCTGCCCCTCATGATGCGTTCAGATTTTTTGTGGCCCCTACCACAATCAAAGTTGTCCAACCCTGGGCTATATACTTCATGCATAACCTGAGCTAGTTGCCTTCATCCTTATTTGGGTCTTATGCCTCATATGCTTGGCGTTGTGTTAGAGGAAGCCTGAGGAGCCAGACGTGGAACCTGTATGATCCCTATATTTTAATGATTTATTTGGGTCCTGTGTTTTCCTGTTCATTGCACAGATACAATGTAGCCATAACAATAGCCCTGCTGCTACTGACTCCTAGTCCCCCAAACACCCAGACCCACATAGGCTTGGGCCATACCCCACACCCAAGCTACAGCCAATATCTGTATCTGGACTTGGACTCCAACTCCGGTATGCAGAGTTACTGACCTGACACTTTGCCCATCAAAACTATGTCTAATTTAAAAAGCACGCAGCCTTTGGGTGTGTCTGAAATTGCACCCTATTCCCTTTATACAGATGCAGGATCTTAATTTGATCACCCTTTTGCAGGAGAACTTTCCTGCAATGGAGTAAATGTAAAACGTGTAGTGTATTTGAGGTTTAAAAAGGCTTCTGAAGTTTGTAAATTCACCTTGATTTCAGATTTGATTTTCCCTTACAAAAAATGTATTAACCTCCGATAAAATGTCAGTTAATTATAATCCACATAATAATTCACAACGCTGTAGGATTAGTTTCCTGCTGTAGCAAACTGTCTCAAATTAAGATCATACATCTGTAGTGCACTACTTTTGACCAGAGCCCTATGCGAACCCTGGTCAAAAATTATTTTCCTGCTGTAGTAAACTGGCTCAAATTAAGATCCTACATCTGTAGTACAATACTTTTGACCAGAGCCCTATGCGAACCCTGGTCAAAAATAGTACACTATATAGTATTAAATAGAACGTTGCGGCCCCGCCCGCATGTAGAGAAAACAACCCATGGTTACCTAATTGGGTCACAGCAAACACGTGACCTATTTCAAACACAATTTTATTTTTGTCTGCTTGTTTTAGTCAATTACAAAACTACATTTAAGAAAAATACATGTCTAAAGATTACTTTTCAACATTGCCTGCTCCCAAGCGTTCTCACTACCTAGAAAAACGTAATATTGTAGGGCCTCCCTCATGCCCCATTTTGTGATGGCGCTATCCGTAGCCACGCAAGTCAAGAACAACAACACAAACAAACGGACTATAAAGCTACAAGTAGTGAGTGGAGTTACAAACGGACTATACTAAACGAGATAAATGTCTTACCTGTGATTAAATGTTTTCCCTACTGTGTTTCCCGACACCGGGTCCCCACAATTTCCCAGTCTTCCACATTGAAAACCTGAAGACACAGCACTCTTCTCGCAGGGTCTATTTCCCTACATGGGATTTTTTTACCTGGATACATTGACCAGCACAGCAGATTTTAGGCATTTGTTGTTATTTCTGTATAACAAAAAATCTACGCCAAAGTTGGCTCTTTTAATGGGGTCAATGGGAAAGAATGTTTGTTTTCCCCAATTTGTGGGCGAGGTCGAGGGGAATATCGACTCGGGGTATAGAGAATTGGCTGCCATTATCAGATTCTGCCTTTAACTACTAACACCTGGTCCTGGAGAGATGACAGTTGACCCTCCAAGTCCAATGGCAAAGCTTTGTTTAAGGGAACCGTTAAGCTCACATGTTTAAAGTCCACTGGTGATCTTTGTTTAGAGAACTATTGACCCCATGGTTCAATGATGAACTTTGTTTAAGGGGGCTCGCTGACTCTTCAGGTTTTGGGAAGATGAATTCTTGACTCCCCTGACCAATGGTAACCTTTGTTTAGGGAACTTTTGATCCAGCAGACCATGGATGGACATAGTTGAGATGATAAGCAACCTCTCAGGATGATAAGACTAATTTAGTGTCTGTGGGAAGCTTGTGATAACCCCATACAACCCCTGTAAAACTTTCACTGATATGTGTCCATGATGTTAGTGTGTGGCATTTGCATTTTATTATCGCTATAATGAATATATAATGCCTTGGGTTAGGGTCCTTTGCACTGTTTTTTGTAAAGCAAAAAAAACCACAGCATTACATTTTACATTTTAGTCATTTAGCAGACGCCCTTATCCAGAGCGACTTACAGTAGTGAATGCATACATTTCATACATTATTTTTCTGTGCTTGCCGTGTTAGTAGTATAACCAGCACATTGAAACCTAGCACACACACATACACACACAGGACACACACTTGCCCACACACATTCTCAATTATTGGTGACAGTGATTCAGTCTTTAGGCTCATCCCCTCTTTTGTTGAATTCAGTGAATGTAAGGCTGAACTGGCCACTCTACTGACCTTGGTTGGTCTGAGATTCATGCTATGTCACACTATATCACAGGCCTGCTATTTGCATTAGTTTACCATACAAATATAAAATACCATATTTAGAGGGGTACCCAGCTCCAGACGTGATTTAAAGGTTTGTAATCAGACAATAATGTAGGCTTACAAACATCCTTACTAACCCAGCGTAGAGGCTACCTCCTGAAATAGAACCAAATACAAACTGGAAATCCACTCTGACAGTATACATTGAGCATACAAAACATTAGGAATACAGTTGAAGTCGTAAGTTTACAGACACTTAGGTTGGAGTCATTACAACTCGTTTTTCAACCACTCCACACATTTCCTGTTAATTAACAAACTATAGTTTCGGCAAGTCGGTTAGGACATCTACTTTGTGCATGACACAAGTCAATGTTCCAATAATTGTTTACAGACAGATTATTTCACTTATAATCACAATTCCAGTGGGTCAGAAGTTTACATACACTAAGTTGACTGTGCCTTTAAACAGCTTGGAAAATTCCAGAAAATTATGTCATGACTTTAGAAGTTTCTGATAGGCTAATTGACATAATTTGAGTCAATTGGGGGTGTACCTGTGGATGTATTTCAAGGCCTACCTTCAAACTCAGTGCCTCTTTGCTTGACATCATGGGAAAATCAAAAGAAATCAGCCAAGACCTCAAAATAAAAATGGTAGACCTCCACAAGTCTGGTTCGTCCTTGGGAGCAATTTCCAAATGCCTGAAGGTACCACGATCATCTGTACAAACAATAGTACGCAAGTATAAACACTATTGTACCACGCAGCCGTCATGCCACTCAGGAAGGAGACATGTTCTGTCTCCTAGAGATGAATGTACTGTGGTGCGAAAAGTGCAAATGAATCCCAGAACAACAGCAAAGGACCTTGTGAAGATGCAGGAGGAAACAGGTACAAAGTATCTATATCCACAGTAAAACGAGTCCTATATCGACATAACCTGAAAGGCCGCTCAGCAAAGAAGAAACCACTGCTCAAAAACCGCCATAAAAAAGCCAAACTACGGTTTACAACTGCACATGGGGACAAAGATCGTACTTTTTGGAGAAATGTCCTCTGGTCTGATCATGTTGTGAGGGTGCTTTGCTGCAGGAGGGACTGGTGCACTTCACAAAATAGATGGCATCATGAGGGATGAAAATTATGTGGATATATTGAAGCAACATCTCACGACATCAGTCAAGAAGTTAATGCTTGGTCACAAATGGGTATTCCAAATGGACTATGACCCCAAGCATACTTCCAATGTTGTGGCAAAATGGCTTAAGGACAACAAAGTCAAGGTATTGGAGTGGCCATCACAAAGCCCTGACCTCAGTCTCATAGAAAATGTGTGGGCAGAACTGAAAAAGTGTGTGCGAGCAAGGAGGCCTACAAACCTGACCCAGTTACACCAGCTCTGTCAGGAAGAATTTGCCAAAATTCACCCAACTTATTGTGGGAAGCTTGTGGAAGGCTACCCGAAATGTTTGACCCAAGTTAAAACAACTTAAAGGCAATGCTACCAAATACTAATTGAGTGTATGTAAACTTCTGACCCACTGGGAATCTGATGAAAGAAATAAAAGCTGAAATAAATTATTCTCTCTACTATTATTCTGACATTTGACATTCTTAAAATAAAGTGGGGATCCTAATTGACCTAAGAAAGGGAATTCTTACTAGAATTAAATGTCAGGAATTGTGAAAAACTGAGTTTAAATGTATTTGGTATGTAAACTTCTGATTTCAACTGTACCTGCTCTTTCCATGACTTAGACTGAGCAGGTGAATCCAGTTGAAAGCTATGATCCCTTATTGATGTGACTTGTTAAATCCACTTCAAATCAGTGTAGATGATGAGGAGGATACAAGTTAATGAAGGATTTTTAAGCCTTGAGACAATTGAGACATGGATTGTGTATGTGTGCCATTCAGAGGGTGAATGAGCAAGACAAAATATTTAAGTGCCTTTGAACGGGGTATGGTAGTAGGTGCCAGGCACACCGGTTTGAGTGTGTCAAAAACGGCAATGCTGCTGGGATTTTCACACTCAACAGTTTCCCGTGTGTATCAAGAATGGTCTACTACCCAAAGGACATCCAGACAACTTGACACAACTGTGGGAAGCATTAGAGCCAACATGGGCCAGCATCCCTTCGGAACGCGTTCAACACCTTGTAGAGTCCATGCCCCGACGAATTGAGACTGTTTTGAGGGCAAAAGGGGTGCAACTCAATGTTAGGAAGGTGTTCCTAATGTTCTATACACTCAGTGTATGTAGGCCTAATGAAACTATTCTATGAACACAGTCACTACACATCACTTCAGTTTGTTTTAGTTCTCATGTCTCTTTAAATCCAACCATCATGTGAAACCAGCAGCTCCAGAGGAAACTTTAGGGCGAACACAAACAAGAATGAGAACACATTCCTCAAGTACAAGGCAAGGGAACATTCCACAATCGTTACTGTTAACTTCTGCAAAGATCATCGAACAAACATCTGAAGTCAAATATCAGTCGGACAAAAATGCCATCAAGCCTGCCTATAGTCCAACCATGCTGTGAACTGAATATACATTGAGACCACCCACTGGGCACAGACGTCAGTTCTATGTCTAGTTTTGATAGACATTTGGTTGAGTTGTCAACTAACGTGAATTCAACGTGAATTCAACCAAAAATATCACAATTGTCATTGGATTTAGGTGAAAAGTTGGATAAAAAATAATAATAATTCCCTTACGTTATTGAGTTTTTGCAAATCCAATCAGTTTTCCACGTTGAGTCAACGTCATCACATAGAATTTTTTTGTTGAAATGACTTGGAAACAACGCTGATTCAACCAGTTATTTTTCTCCTGGGCTTGACTGGCTACCCATCCACACTGCTCCGGCCAAACGCCACACCCTCTGGATTTGTTTCCTCCCCGATGACTTCTCAAACTGATCTGATCGGTCCCAGAAACCGATGGGTTGGACCAGAGCCGGTCTACACGAATCATGAATCACATAATTTTTACGTCAGCACAAACAATTTCTACGATGGTAGGTTGAGACTGATGTATGGAGCAATCGATAGAGCAGTGGAATTCAATTCAGGATGAGTTGTCAGGCAAGCCTTCTGAAGTTCTAATGTAATTTGCAGTATTTATTTTTTGTAGCTACGAGTGACTAGTCATTTATGTCAGTGATTTGAGAACTCTGGCTACAGTATACTGTGACAGAACATCATATCCCAGAGGTGTTCTGCAGAGTTGCCCATACTCTGACATTGCCTTTTTTTGCAACTTACTTAGCCTGTTTATAAGCTATTACCGAGCTCACATGTTTCTATGGCAACAAAACCAGACCAAAGTGATAGCTTACATGTGCGTGCTGTGTCATATCCAATTAAGTCAGACTGACTATACACCACCATTATGTGTTCCTCTGCTCTGGAGGAAAATCTATAAATATGGACAGTGCCCAACAAGGTCCCCCTTGTATCTTTTTCTTATCCACTTTGGACTAGCAGGGAAACAGGGAGACTAAGATAGATTATGTCACTAGGATTTCTCTGATGCTACAAGAGGCAGGTGCTCTGTAGACACCATTCAAAACTTGGCCTATTCAGTCCAAACTCCTCTAACGTCCATTCATGCACAGAAAAACACCATCTGCTGCTGTTTTGCCTGGAGCAATCACAGCTGACCAAAAAAAACATGATACCAGCTGTTGCTAAACAAAAGCCAAACAAAGGGGGCAGGAAAAGGTTAGACACAAGTTCGACCGCGCTGAAGATTACTCAGTGGAATGAGGGAGAGAGCGAGAGAGGGGATAGATGGAACATTTTTGTTGGCTCCCTCAAATCATCAGAGTAAGAAGGGTCTATTCAGGAACAGTGAGTGTAAAGGGTTAAACATGTAATATTTAATCCCTTAGTCTAGAAGAGCCTTAAAGCATCAGCGGGTCAGGTGATAATAAAGACGGAGACTGTGGATGAGGATGGTTTCACAGTTCACACAGTCACCGTCAGGGGGGAAACATCATGGTATATTATCACTGTCCTGGTGCCTGCTGTAGCACGGAGGGGCTAGTAGGAGAGCATGTAAAACACAGGTGTTAAATGAGACTGAATTTAACAAGCAGAGGGCCAGAGGGGGAATCACATGATAGAGAATTATTCTAGTGAATAAACTAGAAATGTGTAATAGTTGACAAACCTGAGAACTAATTATAAGTCCATATCAACAGACTAATTCACATCCAAAATCAACAAATAGAAGGAAAATCGAATGATCCACTGAAGGAAAACTGGTATTTTCAGTGAATATAGAAATGTCTAATAGGTAACATACCTTGTCAACAGACCATATCAACATATCTTTATACTCAAGCTAAACAAACAGATTAGGTAAACTAATATAAATACAATCAGAGAGAGCTGGGTCACAACCTAAAATCAGTGCATCACATTGCTTCCTTCCTTATTAAGGGGCTCTATTTGTCCCCATCGGTGTGATGCTCATTGCTCTGTATTGTAGAGTGATTGGCACCAGTTCCTGGACCCTGTGAGTCTGATCCTGTTCTAATGTATGGCTGGTTGACCTGGGGGAGGAGCATCAAGGAGATGTGAAAGACTGAACAGCTTGCGTGCCTTCAGACTTCAGCTGTCCATGCAGACTGTGCCTGTGTCAGAAATGGCACCCTATTCCCTTGTGCACTGCTTTTGACCAGAGCCCCATTGTGGCTCTTGTCAAAAGTAGTGCACTATATAAGGAATAGTGTTCCATTTCGGACACAACCTGACAGGGTTGGGCTCAATTCAGAATTTTTAAATTGACTCCTATTCAACTTATGAGTTGAAAATTGAATTGGCCACACCCCACAGGATGTAGAATAAAAATTTTTGTGACAGGAAGTAGAGTTTAATTCGGTGCAATTCAAAGAAATTCCACCGACACATAGAACATGAGAGTTTTAATAAATCTGACAGATCACACTTCCAGATAACAACGAATAAATAACTTTTGTCTAGAAACAATGTTCATGTACTCTTTTAACTTTAGTGCTTAGAATAGCCAATTATACTTCCACCAACCATTTAATTTGTTTGGCTTCTTTTTGAAGGCCTCAGGGTCAACTTGAGAGTTAAACTAATGCATTCTGGGAAATGTTGTATTTTCTCCCATATTGAACAAAATGGAGGAAGGGATTTATGAAATTAAAAATCACTTAGAATATTCATATTCAGGTTTTGTTTTCCTTGATCATTCATTTTAAGAGTTTTTACTGAAAATCAAATGTTCAAACAATATTTTATATGCATGTATATAACGACATGTTTGATGTTTTATGTACCCAATGTATATTTGTATAGGCTACACCTAAAAAAGAATAGAAGAGGCATTTGGAATTAATTAACTGGAATTTAATTGGAATTTGAGGCATTTTCAATTCAATACTGAATTGTGCCCAACCCTGCAACATGTGAGCTGTAAAAACACTATTAGAGCCACACAGACCTGTTGTCAGAATAGGGCAACCATCTACAAAAGTAACAAGGTGTCACAAATAAATGCAGTGCAGTGGGCACTAACAATATACTACCACCAGTACACAGAGAGGGAAAGGGGAAAGGGATACCTAGGTCAGTTGCACAACTGAATGCATTCAACCAAAATGTGTCTTCTTGCATTTAACCCAACCCTTCTGAATCAGAGAGGTGCGGGGGGCTGCCATAATCGACGTCCATGTCATCAGCGCCCGGTGAGCAGTTGTTGTTGGGGATTAACTGCCTTGCTAAAGGGCAGAACGGCTGGGTCAGGGATTCAAACCAGCGACCTTTTGATTACTGGCCCAACGCTCTTAACCGCTAGGCTAGCTGCCTAGAAGGTGTGTGTGTGTGTGGGGATACTGAAAGTTTGATTCATGTTGACAGTGAATTGTTTTTAATTTAAATGTTTAAATGTTACCTTTATTTAACTAGGCAAGTCAGTTAAAAACAAATTCTTATTTTCAATGACAGACTAGGAACAGTGGGTTAACTGCCTTGTTCAGGGGAAGAATGACAGATTTTTACCTTGTCAGCTCAGGGATTCAATCTTGCAACGGTTCAGTTACTAGTCCAACGCTCTAACCACTAGGCTACCTGCCGCCCGAATGAATGGTGCTATTTCCTTTTCCATCTCAGGTTGTAAGAGAGGTGTCTATTGGTGGAACTTACATTTACAAACAGACATTGTTGATAATGCAATTTGACTAACAAATGCAATTTGACTAACAAATGCATGCAGGTGCTGTTTTTGCATCTGATTGCCAGTTTGTTATTTATACTGTCTCTTCCAATAGTCCAATAGATGTATGTTGTTCAATAGATTGATCTTGGAAATTCTGTTTCAGGAAAAGGAGTATGTGGGAAAAAATACAATTAAAATTAAGAAGCTTACATAATTAGATCAACTTTCTCCTTATTAATTTCTATATCTACTGTAGCTAAGTTAAATGACACTATGTCTGTATGCCTGGAGTGAGAGGGGAGAAGGAGGAGAGAGGGGACAGGCTCCAGTCTGTTACCATTAGCCTATTAGAGGTGATTTGGATGCTGTACTGATTCCAGTGCCTGCAGTTTTATCAGTTTAAAGCACAGGCAGCGTTCATTATTTCTTTGCCGGGAGGGTCAGCCTCTCTTCAGCAGAACAAGTGTGGGTTGTGTTTCTGTCAAAAAGGGGGTTTAGTGCTTGACCCGCAAAGCCATTCAGCTCTCAGAGTGATCCATTGTTTGTGTCCTCTCTTTGTTTGCACTGTACAAAAGAGAGAGAGAGGGAGGGAAGGGGCCAGTGCAGGGGGAGGGAACAAGGGAAAGAAGCCGGGGTCTTCAGTGCAGTGCCAGAGATTTGCACTCTTCTTCCCACTCTACACACACAGATCCAAGACTACAGTAGGCCTACACAGTTTACAAGTCCATGCTCTGTGAATGTCAGCCTGAACTCCTAGTAGGCGTGATTATCAACTACGACGAGACAGCCTACAAGGAGGAGGTGAAAGCCCTGGTAGAGTTGTGTCAGGAAAATAACTTCTCCCTCAATATCGACAAAATGAAGTGGCTGATCGTGGACAACAGGAGACCGCAGTGAGAGCACGCCCCCATCCACATTGACAGGGCAGCAGTGGAGAGGGTCAAAAGCTTCAAGTTCCTCGGTGTGCACATCACTGAGGACCTGAAATGCTCCCTTCACACCGACACCGTGGTGAAGGCATAACAGCGCCTCTTCAACCTTAGGAGGCTGAAGAAATTTGTCAGGCAATATCACCGCCAGCAACCGCAGGGCTCTCCAGAGGGTTGTGCGGTCAGCCCAATGCATCACCGGGGGCACACTGCCTGCCCTCCAGGAAATCTACAGCACCCAGTGTCACAGGAATGCCAAGAAGATCATCAAGGATCTTAGCCACCCGAGCCATGGTCTGTTCACCCCACTACCATCTAGAAGGTAGAGACAGTACAGGTCCATCATAGCTGGGACCGAGAGAATAAACAGCTTCTATCTCCAGGCCATCAGACTGTTAAACAGTCATCACTAACCAGCCTACGCCCAGTACCCTGCACTGCACTGTAGAGACTTCTGCTCTATGTACAGTCATTCAACGGTGATGTTTAAGATGAGGGAAGACGATACATTTTTTTAACAGCATGGCCTTCTTTCTATTACAGCATATTGTATTATGTAAACTCTCCTTTCAGACTCACATTAAGCATCTCCAATCCAAAATGAAATATAGAATCGGCTTCCTATTTCGCAACAATGTAACGGCCGTCGAAAGGAGTAGACCAAGGCGCAGCGTGGTGAGTGCTCATCATTAACTTTTAATAGAACACTTTCAACAAAACAAGAAAACGAACGACAGCTAAACAGTTCTGTCAGGAACATGAACTAAACAGAAAGTAAGCACCCACAAAACCCAAAGGAAAACAGGCTGCCTAAGTATGGCTCCCAATCAGGGACAACGAATTACAGCTGTCCCTGATTGAGAACCATACCCGGCCAAAACAAAGAAATACACAAAACATAGAAAAAAGGACATAGAATGCCCACCCTAGTCACACCCTGGCCTAACCAAAATAGAGAATAAAACCCTCTCTATGGCCAGGGCGTGACAGTACCCCCCCCCCCCCTGATTCTAAAGGGGAGGGTCCGGGTGGGCCTTCCTTACGGCGGTAGCTCTGGTGAGGGACGTGGACCCCGCTCCACCTTCGGCTTGGCCCACTTAGGTGGCGCCTCTGGAGTCGGGACCCTCGCCGCCGACCCCGGACTGGGGACCCTCGCAGCGGGCCCCGGACAGGCGGGCGACTCTGGCAGCTCAGGACAGGCGGGCGACTCTGGCAGCTCCGGACAGGCGGGCGACTCTGGCAGCTCCGGACAGGCGGGCGACTCTGGCAGCTCCGGACAGGCGGGCGACTCTGGCAGCTCCGGACAGGCGGGCGACTCTGGCAGCTCCGGACAGGCGGGCGACTCTGGCAGCTCCGGACAGGCGGGCAACTATGGCAGCTCTGGACAGGGAATGCGCACTGGAGGCCTGATGCGTGGGACTGGCTTTGGAGGTCCGCAAACACACTTCACTTTTTGTCATGTCTACTCCCGCTCCTCCCCTCCGGCATTTGACATCGCCGGTTTACTAACCACCGGTCCTGGGAACCATCATTACACACACCTGGCTTTCATCATTACGCGCACCTGCGCTTCATCATTAAGCACACCTGGATTCCATTACCTAACTCATTACCTCCCCTTTACCTCCCATTTACACTTCCATAGCAGCCACATACAAACAGCATAATAATTTCGCTCGTTGTTTAATTCCTTCTCGAATCTACACGTTCTCCTCCTCTCACCTTTTCCCTTCGCTTGTGGACTCCAGTGCACAACACATCAGCTGTCTGTAACTAGGCAAAAAACCTCTGCAAGCCAAACCTTCATATCATAACCTCTAACCGCTACACACAGCCTAAATAGTTTCACCATATTAGCTAACGTCATAGTCAACATAGCTACTAGAACTAACGCGTTAGTAAACACACTACAATCATGCAGTACAGTGCACAGTCAGCAAGCAGTTTAGCAGTTACACCGGAGGGCCACAGTGGCAATAAATTAATACAACCAAAAGCTTACCTTGACTTGGAAGAGTTCTGGTGTTGGATAGCCATAGACAGCTAGCTAACATAGCATCCCTCTCTGTTTGAGCCGGGTGTTTGAGTATGCTAAACTAGCTAACTGCATATAGCTAAGTGAATGTGAAAAAACACACTGAAATCTCTCTCTCTCTTGCTTCTCCTTCATTTTTAACGAAATTCATTTGAAAACTGTTCAACTATTATCTTTCTATCTTTGACTCAACTACTCACCCCATTGTATGCACTGCAGTGCTAGCTAGCTGTAGCTTATGCTTTCAGTACTACATTCATTCTCTGATCCTTTGATTGGGTGGACAACATGTTAGTTCATGCAGCAAGAGCTCTGATAGGTTGGAGGATGTCCTCCGGAAGATGCCATAATTACTGTGTAGGTCTTGTTACGTTCCCCAGTTTCTGTGTTGTGGGTTTGTATGTGTTTTTGTGTGAATTTCAGGAAATGGCTTCCTGAAGTCCAAAGAGCTTCTGGGTATGCCCCAGTATTGTTTGTTGCTCAGGGAGAGCTTATTGGTATGTCCTGTGTTGGTTGTTGCTCAGAGGCAGGTTTTGTAAAGTATTTTGTAGCCGGCCCTGCAGACGTGTATGTCAAAAGGACTGTTTTTGATTATTGAAATTTTTACTTACGGTTGTAATTATTCTGTTTTTGTTCCCAGGGGGGAAGGGGAAGGCACCTTGGGAGGACGGACCATCCCCTGTATTTTGGTTAGGGCGCCAGGTGGTGCTAGTTAGGTAAGTTGTGGGTAGGTAAGGTAGGAGAGGGGGCTCTTTAACTTTTAATTTCTTTGCTTTGGTTCCGTCCAGCCCCCTTTTCCCAGAAATTATGTTACGCACGCCTCTTGGAGGAGGGAACGCAACACACTGCTACACTCAACTCTCAGTGGAGTGAAAGAGGTATGACTGTAGGTGCGGGTAAGGATGACAGAGGCAGAGAATATTACCGTTAACAGGGAATTTATTCCTTCACACGGTAATTTTGGGAAAAAGGGGCTACCTTCAAAGGCCTACCTTCAAACTCAGTGCCTCTTTGCTTGACATCAGGGGAAAATCAAAAGAAATCAGCCAAGACCTCAGAAAAACGCCTGAAGGTACCACGTTCATTTGTACAAACAATAGTATGCAAGTATAAACACCATGGGACCACGCAGCCGTCATACCGCTCAGGAAGGAGATGCGTTCTGTCTCCTAGACATGAATGTACTTTGGTGTGAAAAGTGCAAATCAATCCCAGAACAACAGCAAAGGACCTTGTGAAGATGCTGGAGGAAACAGGTACAAAAGTATCTATATCCAAAGTAAAACGAGTCCTATATCAACATAACCTGAAAGGCCGCTCAGCAAAGAAGAAACCACTGCTCAAAAACCGCCATAAAAAAGCCAGACTACGGTTTGCAACTGCACATGGGGACAAAGATTGTACTTTTTGGAAAAATGTCCTCTGGTCTGATCATGTTGTGAGGGTGCTTTGCTGCAGGAGGGACTGGTGCACTTCACAAAATAGATGGCATCATGAGGGATGAAAATTATGTGGATATATTGAAGCAACATCTCACGACATCAGTCAAGAAGTTAATGCTTGGTCACAAATAGGTATTCCAAATGGACTATGACCCCAAGCATACTTCCAATGTTGTGGCAAAATGGCTTAAGGACAACAAAGTAAAGGTATTGGAGTGGCCATCACAAAGCCCTGACCTCAGTCTCATAGAAAATGTGTGGGCAGAACTGAAAAAGTGTGTGCGAGCAAGAAGGCCTACAAACCTGACCCAGTTACACCAGCTCTGTCAGGAGGAATTTGCCAAAATTCACCCAACTTATTGTGGGAAGCTTGTGGAAGGCTACCCAAAATGTTTGATCCAAGTTAAACAATTTAAAGGCAATGCTACCAAATACTAATTGAGTGTATGTAAACTTCTGACCCACTGGGAATGTGATGTAAGAAATAAAAGCTGAAATAAATCATTCTCTCTAGTATTATTCTGACATTTGACATTCTTAAAATAAAGTGGTGATCCTAACTGACCTAAGACAGGGAATTTTTACTAGGATTAAATGTCAGGGATTGTGAAAACTGAGTTTAAATGTATTTGGTTAAAGTGCATGTAAACTTCCGACTTCAACTGTAACTACTGGTGTACACACCTTTTCTGTTGACATACTGTCCATACTGTCTATACACACACCATTCACATAGTGTACATATACATACAGTACCAGTTAGAAGTTTGGACCAAGAGTGTGCAAAGATGTCATCAAGGCAAGGGGTGGCTACTTTGAAGAATTTCAAATATAAAATATATTTAGATTTTTTAACACTTGTTTGCTTACTACATTATTCCATATGTGTTATTTCATAGTTTTGATGTCGTCACTAATATTCTACAATGTAGAAAATAGTACAAATAAAGAAAAACCCTTGAATGAGTAGGTGTGTCCAAACTTTTGACTAGTACTGTTCACATATTTATATTCCAGACTCTGGTCCAGAAGCTAAATTCCTGCAATTCTATCCATTTTGCACTGTGTATTTAAATACTGTATTCTCGACATAGCACGTTGTAATATTTATTCTACTGTACATTGCATTTTACAGTAGTTACACTGGTTATATACACCACATATGTATTTATGTATTGGATTCTTAACACCAATTGACTTTTTACAGCCTGAATTTAAATTGGATGAAATTGAGATTTGTTGTCACTGGCAAGATCCCAAGATCCCATAATGTCAAAGATTAATTTTGTTTTCGGATATTCTTACAAATTAATAAAAAATGAAAGCTGAAATGTCTTGAGTCAATAAGTATTCAACGCCTTTGCTATGGCAAGCGTAAGTTCACCAGTAGAAATGTGCTTAACAAGTCACATAAGTTGCATGGACAATAATAGTGTTTAACATGATTTTTGAATGACTACCCAATCTCTGTATTCCACACATACAATTATCTGTAAGGTCCCTCAGTCGAGCAGTGACTTTCAAACACAGATTCAACCACAAAGACCAGGGAGGTTTTACAATACTTCACAAAGAAGGGTACCTATTGGTAGATGGGTAAAAATAAAACATAAAGCAGACGCTGGATAATCCTTGAGCTTGGTGAAGTTATTAATTACAATTTGGATGGTGTATCAATACACTCAGTCACTACAAAGATACATGTGTCTTTCCTAACTCAGTTAGGATTTCACCATGAGGCCAATGGGGACTTTAAAACAGTTACAGAGTTTAACGGCCGCGATAGGAGAAAACTGAGGATGGATCCACAACATTGTAGTTGTGAAAAGAAGGAAGCCTATACAGAAAACATATATCCTGTTTACAATAAGGCACTAAAGTAAAACTGCAAAAAATGTGGCAAAGAAAACAACTTTATGTCCTGAATATAAACTGTTATGTTTGGGGCAAATCCCACACAACACATCACTTAGTACCACTCTTCATATTTTCAAGCATGGTGGTGGCTGCATCATGTTATGGGTATGCTTGTCATCGACAAGGACTAGGGAGTTTTTTCATGATAATAAGAAAAGGAATAGAGCTAAGCACAGGCAAAATTCTCTAGCAAAACCTGGTTCAGTCTGCTTTCCAACAGACACTGAGTGACAAATTCACCTTTTAGCAGGACAATAATCTAAAACACAAGGTCCAATATACACTGGAGTTGCTTACCAAGATGCCATTGAATATTTCTGAGTAGCCTAGTTACTGTTTTGACTTAAATTGGCTTAAAATCTATGGTAAGACGTGAAAATGTCTAGCAATGATCAACAACCAACTTGACAGAGCTTGAAGAGTTTTTTTCAGGTGTGCAAAGCTCTTAGAGACTTATCCAGAAAGGCTCACAGCTGTAATCACTGCCAAAGGTGATTCTAATATGTATTGACTCAGGGGGTTGAATACTTATCTAGTCAAGATACATTAGTGTTTTATTTTTGTATTTTTTTTTTACAAATGTTAGATTTTTTCTTCCACTTTGACATTGGAGTATTTTGTGTAGATCATTGACAAAAAAATGACAATTAAATCCATTTAAATTTTACTTTGTAACACAACAAAATGTGGAAAAGTCAAGGGTGTGAATATTTTCTGAAGGCACTGTATGCTAATGCTGTACATATCATTCTTAGTATATCATGTCTAAATTAATCCAGTGTATATACAGAAGGTATAGATTGCATTTGGATTACTGTTATAGTGCTATTTGGGTTGTTCATTGGATTCCTTTCAACATTTCAAGATTATTATTATTTTTTATTATTTGTGTACTTTGACATTTTACTGCATTGTTAGGAGCTAGTAATATATGAATTTCACTGCACCCGCTATAACATATTCAACTGTGTACCTTGAATGACCAATAAACTTAGATTTGATTATTAGATTTTGGCCTAGTATGACTTCTAGGCTGATATAAACCAAGCAGGTAGGTTAAAATTAAACAAAAATAATAAAATATTTGGAATTCAATGAACAGCATGAACATTTTTAGGGTCCAATACAAACCCGGGTAGCCTAAAATCACTCTTAGTTAAAGAGTAACTTTCATTATTTATTTAATTTTCTTTGATAACCAGAAGACGTTTTAGGATTTGTTATAGTGAAACTTGTCAATTCTGGTCTTCATTTTGACAGCTCATTGCAAAAGTCATATATTTGGTCTTTTAGTATTAAATCTAGCTCTTTTTGCCCATAGAGGTTCAACTACTATTGAAATCGTGATGTAGAGCCATTTCATCTCAAGAGATGTGCTGGGTGGTACCACCTCAAGGCTTATTATAAAAGCAGGTGACAGGGCGCCTTATTTGGTAATAGTCTTGGTAAGTGGAGAGTGCCAATACATTAAGCATGATGCTTCCTTGACTAGACTATTGACGGTACACAAAATTCAAAAGGCAGTGAGGCACATTTTCGCATTTGACCAAATTCAACTTTTTTGCTTACTATTTCATACACATCTATGTGCTTTTACAAAGAAAAAAAACATGTAGGCTATATGGATTACACCAAGTTAGGCATAACTAATTTCAAAATAGGCCATCATCACTGTCAATTGTAAATTATTATTATTCACATTTTACTGGTGAAACTGCAACAGCATGCCAATTATTTGATTGATCTCAATCAGTTTCATGGGAATAGCCTATGCATTTTGATCTTCTTGAATTACAGTTTCATGAGTGAAAAAAATCAAGCTTTTGGGGCGGTGTATTCATGCATCTCAATGTGGCGATATTTTAACATGTAAATCTTGGTGGGTCAAACTCTATTTTTGGGGGGATTCATGACAGCAAAGCCACGACACAAAACTGAACAATACATGAATTGCACTATAACAGTGACAAATAGTGCCCATAAACTGTTAGGGCCTACATAAAGCTGTCCCAACAGCAGAGATGTCTTTTCCACACCATGGAGTGAATCCTTACCATTGCTACAACTGGCTATCAGCGGAGCCTTGTCTGGCAGCAAAACAGTTCATTCAGCATCATTTACTGCCTTTTAAAAAAACATAGCTGATATGGCTGACTTGCTTCAACAAATGTGGTTTGCACTGACAATTGAGCTGTACAAACTACGGCATAAGAGGACAAAGAGCAGATAAGTGGCAATGTGTAATTTCGATTAAGACATTAATGAGCGAGCTAGGACGGACGTAGTCAATATAACTATTTGTTCAGCACTTTTGAAATGTACAGCGACAGAATTCAGAACATGGTCCGTTCTTACAGTATTCTCCCTGTACACCAAGTCAGAACCGTAGGATAAATAATGGTGGAATATAAGCAGACAATGAAAGCAGACAATATTTGATGATGACATTTCTCTAAAACAGGCTATAGGCTACATGTGCACCACCAAGTCAGAACAGTGGGCTAAGTTAGGAGGGGGAAAGGGACCAAATTATTAGGGTGAGGCACATGGGCTACTAATAGCTTACTACAGAACATACACTTAGTATTACTTTCTTAGCTACAGTACACATATCTCCCTGGCATATTACATCCTTTATGCAGCAGCATTCAATACTTCTTTGGACTCAACTTGTTGTGCTGTGCTCACTTGAACAGGAAGGATAAAAACAAGGTTGAATCATGGAGTCAGTGATCTTCAGGTCGGAACTCGAGAAAGAGGCCAGAGTTCCCAACCTGGAATTCGGAGAAGGATGACCGTTCAAAAGTTATTTTCCCAGTCGGAGCTCATTTTTTCAGAGTTCCCAGTTGTCTTGAACTCACTGAAGTCTGAAATTTCCCAGTTCAGAGTTTCCAGTTGTTTTGAACACAGAAGAAGTCATGCTGGATTGACTGCATGGCCAATATATTCAACATTTTCTGACCCATCTTGTTGAATGTTTATCCTTTTAAGCTTAGAAAAGAGACCCTTAAACCCAGACATGGACCTCACACCCACTACACTGAAAAGCAGGATAGTGATTGCTTTGCAACGCTTGCAGTTAGCCAATGATTCCTTCCAAACCACTCATGGCTGAATTTGCAATTTCCAACTTGTTGTGTAATGTTGATGTCCAATGACCGACGAGCACCGATACATTTTATCTATAATTCCTCTTCATAATTTCTCTTCATATGACAAGGATTGAAAATGATTTGCCAGTAGATTGTCGACTTGATTCATAATGATGACTGCTAGCTACGATTTTTAAAGTATGATGTTGACATGATCAGTCCAATCAAATCTACAGTAGATATAACGTGATTGGACATCATTTTATCTGAGGCCAATGACCTTGAGCCTTCTTGGATGGGCACTTTTAATGTACAGTGCATTCGGAAAGTATTCAGACCCCTTAACTTTTTCCACATTTTGTTACGTTACAGCCTTATTCTAAAATTGAATAAAACATTTTTTTCAAACTCCAACCGGGCTGTCATGTGATTTTACTGTGGAGTGGCTTCCGTCTGGCCCCTCTACCATGAAGGCCTGATTGGAGGAGTGCTGCAGAGATGGTTGTCCTTCTGGAAGGTTCTCCAATCTCCACAGAGGAACTCTGGAGCTCTGTCAGAGTGAAAATCAGGTTCTTGGTCACCTCGCTGACCAAGGCCCTACTCCCCCGATTCCTCAGTTTGGCCGGGCGGCCAGCTCTAGGAAGAAACTTGGTGGTTCCAAACTTATTCCATTTAACAATGATTGAGGCCACTATGTTCTTGGGGACCTTCAATGCTGCAGATATTTTTTGGTACCCTTCCCCAGATCTGTGCCTCTACACAATCCTGTCTCCGAGCTCTACGGAATTCCTTCGACCTTATGGCTTGGTTTTTGCTCTGACATGCAGCGGCCTGAGGAGAGACACATGGAACGTGGGGTTAATACGATAATTAGGGGGAGCTGTAACCTATAACAAACCTTGTTCAGTCTCCTCAGGACTTTAAATGGCCCCACAAACCGCGGACCCAGCTTCCGGCAGGGCAGGCGAAGGGGCAGGTTTCGGGTCGAGAGCCAGACCCCGGGCCTCACTGTGGTAGCGATCGGCGCTCGCCTTCTGCCGCCTGATGGCCCATTGCAGGTGCACATGGGCAGCGTCCCATGTCTCCTCCGAGTGCCAAAACATTCATCCACCGCAGGTGCCTCAATCTGGCTCTGATGCCACGGTGCCAGGACTGGCTGATAACCTAGTACACACTGAAAAGGAGATAGGTTAGTGGAGGAGTGGCGGAGGGAGTTTTGGGCCATCTCTGCCCAGGGGATGAAAGCCGCCCACTCCCTCGGCCGGTCCTGGCAATAGGATCGCAGAAACCTACCCACATCCTGGTTAACTCTCTCCACCTGCCCGTTACTCTCGGGGTGAAAACCTGATGTGAGGCTGACCGAGACCCCCAGGCATTCCATAAACGCCCTCCAGACCCTAGACGTGAACTGGGGACCCCAATCAGAAACTATATCCTCAGGCACCCCGTTGTGCCGGAAGATGTGGGTGAACAGGGCCTCTGCAGTCTGTAGAGCCATAGGGAGACCGGGCAAAGGAAGGAGACGGCAGGACTTAGAAAACCGATCCACAACAACCAGGCTCGTGGTGTTTTCCTGTGACGGAGGAAGATCCATCACAAAATCCACTGATAGGTGTGACCACGGCCATTGTGGAATGGGTAGGGGTTGTAATTTCCCTCTGGGCAGGTGTCTAGGTGCCTTGCACTGGGCGCACACCAAGCAGGAGGAAACATAAACCCTCACGTCCTTAGCTAAAGTGGGCCACCAGTACTTCCCACTAAGACAGCGCACTTTCCAACCGATGCCAGGATGACCAGAGGAGGGTGACGTGTGGCCCCAACAGATCAAACGATCGTGGACATCAGACGGAACGTACAGACGCCCAACTGGACACTGGATGGGAGTGGGCTCTGTACGTAACGCCCGCTCGATGTCCGAGTCCACCTCCCATACCACCGGTGCCACCAGGCAAGAAGCCGGAAGTATGGAAGTGGGATCCGTGGACCGCTCCTTTGTGTCATACATCCGGGAAAGTGCGTCTGCCTTAGCGTTCTGGGAACCGGGTTTGTAGGATAGGGTGAAAACAAAACGGGTGAAAAACATGGCCCACCTTGCCTGGTGAGGGTTCAGTCTCCACGCCGCCCGGATGTACTCCAGATTGCGGTGGTCAGTCCAAATGAGGAAAGGGTGTTTAGCCCCCTCAAGCCAATGCCTCCACGCCTTCAGAGCCTTGACGACAGCCAACAGCTCCCGGTCCCCCACATCATAGTTTTGCTCCGCCGGGCTGAGTTTCTTTGAAAAGAAAGCACAGGGGCGGAACTTTGGTGGTGTTCCCATGCGCTGAGGGAGCACGGCTCCTATCCCAGCCTCGGACGAGTCCACCTCCACTATAAATGCCAAGGAGGGATCCGGATGAGCCAGCACGGGAGCCGAGGTAAACAGAGCCTTCAGGTGACCAAAGGCCCTGTCCGCCCCAGCTGACCACTGCAGTCGCACCGGTCTCCCCTTCAGCAAGGAGGTAATTGGAGCCGCTACCTGACCAAAGCCCCGGATAAACCTCCGGTAGTAGTTGGCAAACCCTTAGAACTGCTGCACCTCCTTTACCGTAGTTGGAGTCTGCCAATTACGTACGGCTGAAATGCGGTCATTTTCCATCTCCACCCCTGACGCGGAAAGGCGGTACCCTAGGAAGGAGACGGACTGTTGGAAGAACAGACATTTCTCAGCCTTGACGTACATGTCATGCTCCAACAGTCGACCAAGCACCCTGCACACCAGGGACACATGCTCGGCGCGTGTAGTAGAGTATATCAGAATGCCCGTGCAGGTCCCTGAAAATCTTGTCTACAAAGGATTGGAAGACTGATGGAGCATTCATCAACCCGTATGGCATGACGAGGTACTCATAGTGCCCAGAGGTGGTACTAAATGCCGTCTTCCTCTCTTCCCCCTCCCGGATACGCACCAGGTTGTAAGCGCTCCTGAGATCCAATTTTGTGAAGAAGAGCGCCCCGTGCAATGACTCTGTCACATTGGCTATGAGAGGCAGCGGGTGTCTGTACTTCACAGTGATCTGATTTATACCTCGATAGTCAATACACGGGCGTAAACCTCCATCCTTCTTCTTCACAAAAAAGAAACTCGAGGAGGCAGGTGAAGTGGAAGGCCGAATGTATCCCTGCCCCAGAGATTCGATGACATATGTTTCCATAGCCGCCGTCTCCTCCTGTGACAGAGGATACACGTGACTCCTGGGGAGTGCTGCGTCTATCAGGAGATTTATCGCACAATCCCCCCCGTCGATGGGGTGGTAGTTGAGTCGCCTTCTTCTTACAGAAGGCGAGAGCCATATCGACATATTCAGGGGGGATGTGCACGGTGGAGACCTGGTTTGGACTCTCCACCGTAGTTGCACCTATAGAAACACCTACACACCTCCCTGAGCACTGACGTGACCATCCCTTGAGAGCCCTCTGTTGCCACGAAATAATGGGGTCATAATAGGCCAACCAGGGAAGGCCCAACACCACTGGAAACGCAGGAGAATCAATCAGGAAGAGACTAATTCTCTCCTCATGACCCTCCTGCGTTATCATACACAGTGGAGCTGTGGCCTCCCTAATCAACCCTAAAGGATGACTATCTAAGGCATGTACAGGAAAGGGCACATCAACAGGAACCATAGGGATCCCTAATCTAAGTGCAAATGAACGGTCAATAAAGTTCCCAGCTGCGCCTGAATCTACTAGCGCCTTATGCTGGGAATGCAGGGAAAACTCAGGAAATTCTATATACACAGGCATGTGCGTAACAGGAAGCTCTGGGTGAGTCCGGTGCCTACTCACCTGGGATGATCCACCAGTGCCCTGCCTGCTGCCTCGACTCCCTGGGGAACCTCCCCAGCACCGACCAGCAGTGTGCCCTCTGCGGCCACATGTGGTGCAGGAAACGGCCCCTCCTCCGGTCACCCTCATAGCAGCACCTCCGAGCTCCATAGGTGTAGGGTCGGAGGTGCTGGGTGATGGAATGGACATGCCCCGATCCGGACGTCTGCGGGTGGCCAACAGGTTATCCAGCCCGGATGGATAAATCCACCAGCTGGTCGAGGGTAAGGGTGGTGTCCCTGCATGCCAGCTCCCGACAAATGTCCTCATGTAGACTGCACCGGTAATGGTCGATCAGGGCCCCTTCATTCCATTCCGCGCTGGCTGCCAGGGTCCTGAAGTCCAGTGCAAAGTCCTGTGCGCTCCTCATCCCCTGTCTAAAATGGAACAAGCGTTCCCCCACCGCTCTCCCCTCAGGTGGATGATCGAAGACCGCCCGTGAAATCCTCATAGTGGACCAACGCTGCGCCTTCTCTCCCCCATACGGCTTTGACCCACTTAAGTGATCTCCCCGACAAACAGGAGATGAGGGCGGACACGCTCTCGTATCCCGAGGGAGCCGGGTGGACGGTCGCCAGGTAGAGCTCCAACTGGAGCAGGAACCCCTGGCACCCGGCAGCCGTCCCATCATATGCCCTCGGGAGCGAGAGCCGAATCCCACTGGCTCCAGGTGACAGAGGGGTGGACAGCGGTGTGGGTTGGGGTGAAGTGGATGGGGGTGTGGGAAAAACCCCTCTCTCCCATCGCTCCATGGTGTGCAGCACGCGATCCATGGCTGTGCCAAGATTTTGGAGCATCGTTGTGTGCTGCTGGACCCGCTCCTCCACCGGTAACGGAGGACTGGGTGTACCTGCTGACTCCATATTTAGGTGCGTGTTTCTGTCAAGTGTCAGTGTGCAGCGGGTAGGACGGAGTCAGGCGCAGGACACAGAACTGAGTAAAAAACTTACTTTCCTCGAATAAACCACAAAATAATTCCACGCAGGGAAAATACTCCAGCTCACAGAAATAGCAAACACTAAAGAACGAACAAACATGCACAAAACCATGTGGGAACCAGAGGCTTAAATAGGGAATAAATGATTATGTAATTGAAACCAGGTGTGTACAATCAAGACAAAACAAATGGAAAATGAAACGTAGATCGGTGGCGGCTAGAAAGCCGGTGACGGCGACCACCGAACGCCGCCCGAAGAAGGAGAGGCACACACTTACACGGAAGTCGTGACACTAGTAAAGTTAGTAATGCAGTTAGTTGTGCAATTTAGTTTGTGTTTCTTGTTTGAAGTGCAATAGTGTAATATTCAGGTTCTCTTATTTACAAGTGTGTTCTTCTATTTGTGTATTTGTGCGATATAGGATTTGTGCAATTTAGTTTTATTTGTGTGTTTTTTGTTATCAAAAGGGTAATAGTGTAATAATTCGACTCTCTTTTTTATTTGTAATTATACACTGCAATTTATTTCTATTTGTCTTTGTTACTTATTTTTGATATTTATGAGTCTTATTTTTGTATATATATTTATATGGTTTTAAATGTTATGATTATTTATTTGTGTAGTTCCATATTTCTAAATAAAAATTACAGTTAGTGCAGAATGGTGCTTTTTTGGAGGGGGCGCTGAAGAGGTGGTTCTCCCAGGGAACCATACAAGTTAGAACAGCCACTGGTCACAAGGCATATGAACTAACAGGTTATAGAGCAAACAACCCAATTATCACAACACATGTTGTCATATGGCATTTTTTTCTGTCTTGGCTTCCCCAGTGATTTTCGCTACAACTACATGGTCACATATTTTTCTGGGTTTGTCACGTCCTGACCAGTAAAGGGGTTATTTGTTATTTTAGTTTGGTCAGGACGTGGCAGGGGGTGTTTGTTTAGAGTGTTTTGGGGTTTGTTGGGCTATGGTATTATGTAAGAGGGGTGTTTGTTTAGAGTGTTCCGGGGTTTTTGGTCTATGTTCTAGGTTAATGTTTTTCTATGTTCAGTCTAGTTTTCTACTTCTAGGTTTAGGGTTTGTTGATTGACCTTCAATTGGAGGCAGCTGTTCCTCGTTGCCTCTGATTGACGGTCCTATGTATAGGGGTGTTTGTGCTATGGGGGTTTGTGGGTAGTTGTTTCCTGTTTTGTGCCTGTGCACCTGACAGGACTGTTTAGAGTCATTCGTTGTTTTGTATACGTGATTTGTTTGTTTTTCCTTCTTTTGAGTTAATAAAGAAGATGAGTATACACGTTCCCGCTGCACCTTGGTCCAATCCTTACGACGCCCGTTACAGGGTTCCACTGTGCAAGAGGGGGTCTGTGGAGTTGTATGAACATCAAGGCAGACACACTCCATTTTGAAATGGAAAAAAGTGAGGCCTTCGCCCTTCCCCAGTACTACACACCTGTTCTCCACATAAACGTTGTAGCTTTAACCAGTGGCATATTTTTCCACGCGCATTTGTAGGTTAAATAATTTCATGTGAGACTCGCACCATCTTCCTTTGAAGTCAACAATACCGGTGTGATTTTCAGATGTGGGAATAAACAGGAGACAGACGTACAATTCCCGTCAGTGCACCAGGTAGGCGGCTTTGGACACCATAATTAAAGTTTTGAACCTAGAATGGGAGCATTATATGGTGAGTAAAGTCAAGTATCTATAAAAATGATTTACACATTAGCAGCCTAATGTGTAAATGCAAGGAAAATGTACTATGAAGAAAAATGTTGGGAACGTCTCAAAAATATGGCGCAAATAGGTTAATTTTGGTGTAGCCTACAAGTTACCAATAGGCCCAATAACTATAACCTTACGAATTAGAGTTGGTATGCTTGCAATATTTTGATATGGACGAGTAGGCTAATTGCACATTTTGCCCTCACACTGCTACCAATGGGTCAGTTGCTTAAGCTACTAACTAGGTTCAGGAATCAATATGGCTATAGTCCATGGTCAATTCCTCCCATACTGCACTGTGGTCAGGGTTCAGCTGAACATGTCCATGTTCCTTGCTTCTGAGAATCTGGACAGTGTGAGTTGAGAAGTGGAGGCTTGGTGATTTGGGTGACAGCCAGGATTCATGCAAACATAGGCAGCCTAGGCATGCTACTGACTGGAACCAGTTTAATCAGTTAATTTGTCTTGGGCTTTGATGTGATGGTGGGGGCTGGGAGGGAGGTGGTAGGTCTACTGCACTAATTCTGTGTTCATCATCTGTGCCAGTATAATCTATCACTGTCAAGTTGACAGACCCCTACCCCAACCAAGTCTCCCCCTCAAAAGCTGTTCTCATACATAAGGGGTCTTTTTTTCACTATGTCCTTAATATCAGAATTTCACTCCATTTTAACAATACAATTGAGAATGCACTGCCACAGTTGATTAATGGAATAGTACAAGCACTGCTATTCCCCATCCCCCCCTCATCCATGCATATGGGTTATTAAATGATTTACTGTATTTGGGATGATTGAAGTTGTAAGAGCTGTAAGGCTTTGCCATAGTCAGTGATGTCGTGGTAAAAAAAGCAATTTGGTTCATTTTTCTGCAAAGGGTGGGTAAACTGTCAAGCAAAAAAAAAACAAGTGGGGAGGACCATCCTACTCAGTGAATTTCATAAAAATTAAAATAAGTGAAACATTAAACTTTTTAGATAAAACTATACTAAATATATTCACGTCACCAAATAACTGATTAAAAACACACTGTTTTGCAATTAAGTATCCTCAATAGCACCCTGTAGGGGAGCACCAAAGTATAGCCAGAGGACAGCTATTTTCCAAACCTCTCTTGGTACAATGACATCAAAACAAAATCTATGAGGATCATGGTTCTAGCCCCCTTCCATAGACGTACACAGTAATTATAACGACATCTGGAGGACATCCTCCAACTTATCAGAGTTCTTGCAGCATGAACTGACATGTTTTCCATCGAATCAAAGGATCAGAGAATGAATCTATACTGAATCTATACTGTTTTGTCACACAACATAATGCCACAGATGTCTAAAGTTTTGAAGCAGTGTGCAATTGGCATGGTGACTGCAGGAATATCCACCAGAGATGTTGCCAGAGAATTTAATGTTAATTTCTCTAACATAAGCTGCCTCCAACATCGTTTTAGAGAATTTGGCAGTGCGTCCAACCGGCCTCACAACCACCAACCCCGTGTAATCACGCCAGCCAAGGACCTCCACATCCGGCTTCTACAACTGCGGGATAGTCTGAGACCAGTCACCCGGACAGCTGATGAAACTGAGAAGTATTTCCATATGTAATAAAGCCCGTTTGTGGTTAAAACTCATTTTGATTGCCTGGGCATGGCTCCCCTGGTGGGTTGGCCTATGGCCTCCCGGGCCCACCATGGCTGCGCCCCTGCTCAGTCATGTGAAAGCCATAGATTAGGGCCTAATTAATTTAGCTAGGACTGCAGTGCATAAAATGTAATAAGTAGTTGACTCAAAGAGAAAGACAATAATTGTATTTTTCCACAATCACTTTCACTTACTTAGCTAGCTAATGCAGTTAATTTAGCCTACTCAACAACCTGACTCAAACAGAGAGGAAAGCTCTTTATGTTAGCTTGCAGGCTAAGGCAATCTAACACTCCCAACTCTTCCAAGTCAAGGTAAACTTTCGGTTGTATTAATTTATTGTCACCGGGGCCCACCGGTGTAACTGCTAAACTGCTTGCTGATTGTACACATGGATTGGATTGTGGGTTTATTAATGCATTAGCTCTAGTAGCTATGTTGACTATAGTGTTAGCAAATATGGGGAAAATGATGTAGGCTTTGTGTAGCGGTTAGAGGTTAGCAGTTATGATATGAAGGTTTGGCTTGAAGAGGTTTTTTCACCTGGTCACAGACAGCTGTTGTGTTCTGCACTGAAGTCCACAACCGAAGGGAAAATGTGAGAGGAGGAGAGCGCATAGATGTGATGATGAAGATGTTGTATGGCTGCTATGAAAGTGAACTGTGTCTGCACGGGTGATCAGGGGTGTATTCATTCTGTCGATTCTGTTGCAAAACATTTCTTAGAACAAAACGTGGATGGCCCTACCTGAATTTGTTCAATAGAAACTCTTGTTTTGCAACTGTTTGGACTAATTACATCCTAGATCAGCTAGATGCAGGCAAGAGTGTGCAAGGTGGTAAAGAATGTGTCACTGTCTGTCACCAGTCACTCCAATTTGTCTCTCGACCTGTGCACCTATGTTATAAACTTTCATTTGTAGGCTATGTGGTAGGGACCTCATGACGAGTATCATGTAGTAGCCTAAACCTAGAAATGTTACGTTGACCTGGGTGAATGGAATATGAATGACAGTCATCCAATATGCTGTAATAGAAATAAGGCCATGATGATCATAGAAAAATGTGTTTTCCTTAATCTTAAACAGCACTGACCGCCACTGGATTATTCACTACCCTGTATCAGATGAAATTGCATGCTGTCATCCTGTGAATTATTTAGATAAAACAACAATCATTTTTTATTAACCAGTACGATAAACCTAGAGGCCTCATGTTATAGTTAGTGTCAGACAGTACCCAAATTAATGCATCAAATGCATTCAAACAAAACTTTGAGACAAAGAGTCAGAGTGGCGAGACCTGCATTCTGAAAAGATTAAAGGTGATGCAGCTAATTCAGCGGGCATGCGTCAAACATGAGCGCTGGCTATGACCTTTTCTGTGGCTATGAGAACAGGCCACCTTACAAGACAAACTGTATTAAAAATAAATGGAGGAGCTTTGTGGAAAGGTCAGGACACGTGTTTCTGAGATGTCTGGTGTAAGTCTGTCTATAAGTCTATATACCGTAACACTTCAATTAAACGGCAAGTTTCAAAAAGCCGCCTATCCCTTTTAATTCCCCGGCAATGTCACACATTTCAGCAAATAAATGCCTGTTTCAAATAAACGCCTTGTCTAAATGAATTGTTTATGAGTTTACCATGAATTACCATCAATTGTTTACAATGTTGAATGTTTGATTTGTTACAATAAAGATGCACTATGCAGAAATCGCTCTGCCATTTCCTGGTTGCTAAAATTTGAATAGTATGCCTAATTTCAGTTTCTGACAAAACAAGCTAGTATAGCGTAGAGTAGTGGTTCCCAAACGTTTTATAGTCCCGTACCCTTTCAAACATTCAACCTCCAGCTGCGTACCCCCTCTAGCACCAGGGTCAGCGCACTCTCAAATGTTGTTTTTTGCCATCATTGTAAGCCTGCCACACACACACTATACATTTATTAAGCATAAGAATGAGTGTGAGTTTTTGTCACAACCCAGCTCGTGGGAAGTGACAAAGAGCTCTTAAAGGACCAGGGCACAAATAATAATATAATAATAATCAATAATGTTGCTCTTTATTTAACCATCTTACATATAAAACCTTATTTATTTACTGAAAATGGTGAATAACTCACCACAGGTTAATGAGAAGGGTGTGCTTCAAAGGATGCACATAACTCTGCAATGTTGGGTTGTATTGGAGAGTGTCTCAGTCTGAAATCATTTCCCACACACAGTCTGTGCCTGTATTTAGTTTTCATGCTAGTGAGGGCTGAGAATCCACTCTCACATAGATACGTGTTTGCAAAGGGCATCAGTGTCTTAACGGCGCGATTTGCCAAGGCAAGATACTCTGAGTGTAGCCCAATCCAGGGATAACGAATGCAGTTGTTTGTGTCATCCGCTTCAGGAAGGTACCTGCGTAATTGCGCTCCCAACTCACTCAGGTGCTTCGCTATATCACATTTGACATTGTCCGTAAACTTGAGTACATTTGCACACCAAAAATTCATACAATGATGGAAAGACCTGTGTGTTGTCCTTGTTAATGCAGACAGAGAAGAGCTCCAACTTCTTAAGCATAGCCTCAATTTTGTTCCGCACATTGAATATAGTTGCGGAGAGTCCCTGTAATCCTAGATTCAGATCATTCAGGTGAGAAAAAACATCACCCAGATAGGCCAGTCGTGTGAGAAACTCGTCATAATGCAAATTATGGTCAGTAAAGAAAACTTAAGCTCGTTTCTCAATTAATTTTTTTGTTGTCAATACTTTGTCCCTTGATAACCAGTGCATGATGTAAAAGTGTTAGATGTTTTTTTTATTTATGTGAATCACATTTTTATTTGGGGTACCCAAAAAATATTGTATTTTCAACTGTTTGAAGCTGGTGTACAAAACCGAAAGGAAAAGACGCAAATACAAAACTTGAAAACGGGAAGCATAGAAATAGCGCACATAGAACAGAGCTACCGCTTCTTAGAATTGCTTTCAATGAGTTTGACAGAGCTGTAACTCACATTTCTATGTGAATTTGGTCAGGTCTCCCAAAAAGTTACATATACTGTAAAGCTTAAAGTTGCAATATTTTTTATATTTTCGGATAATTTGGACATGATGGGCGAAAATTAAAATTTCGGTCCCATGACTTGAATGGGATTTGCGCCACAAATGCTAAAACGTTTATATATTACGTGTATAAGTCAGTCTGTGTACTGTAAAAATTCAATTAAACACCATGTCTCAAGTAGAGCCTGTCACTTATAATAGCCGGGCAATGTCACACATTTCAGCATAAACGACTGTTTCAAATAAACGCTGGGTCTAAATGGGGTGTTTACGAGGTTACCATGAATCACCATGAATTAATTACAAGGTTTAATGATTGATTTGTTACATTAAAGCTGCAATATGTAACTTTTTTGGTGACCCGACCAAATTCACATAGAAATGTGAGTTATAGATCTATCATTCTCATTGAAAGCAAGTCTAAGAAGTGGCAGATCTGTTCTATGTGCGGTATTTCTTTGCTTCCCGTTCTAAAGTTTCGTTTTTGTGTCTTTTACCTTCGGTTTTGTACACCAGCTTCAAAACGGCTGAAAATGCAATATTTTTGGTTATTGAAAATATATTTCCCAGGGGTTTAGATGGTACAATGATTCTCTACACTATACATAGCTTGTTTTGTAACATAAAATTAAATTAGGCACACTTTCAGAATTATAGCAACCTGGAAATGGCAAAGCATTTCTGCGTATTGCACCTTTAAAGAATTCAGTATTGACTTGTAAGACCAGTAAGAAGCTGCTAGCCATTGGCTGCTAACAGCTGAAAACTGCTAGATAACTGGCAAGCACAAGACAGTCAACAACTTTGGGAGTTCAGACACATAGAAATCGTCCGATTACCTTCCAGTGGCGAAAGTAAGCACTGCCGAAAATACACAGTCAAATAGGAGAATAATTATTCTAAACTCAGCAAAAAAAAGAAACGTCCCTTTTTCAGGACCCTGTCTTTCAAAGAAAATTCGTAACAATCCAAATAACTTAACAGATTTTCATTGTAAAGGGTATAATGAACCATAAACAATTAATGAACATGCACCTGTGGAACGGTCGTTAAGACACTAACAGCTTACAGACGGTAGGCAATTAAGGTCATAGTTATGAAAACTTAGGACACTAAAGAGGCCTTTCTACTGACTCTGAAAAACATGAAAAGAAAGATGCCCAGGGTCCCTGCTCATCTGTGTGAACGTGCCTTAGGCATGCTGCAAGGAGGCATGAGGACTGCAGATGTGGCCAGGGCAATAAATTGCAATGTCCGTACTGTGAGACGCCTACAGGGAGACAGGACGGAGAGCTGATCATCATCGCAGTGGCAGACCATGTGTAACAACACCTGCACAGGATCGGTACATCCGAACATCACACCTGCGGGACAGGTACAGGATGGCAACAACAACTGCCCGAGTTACACCAGGAACGCACAATCCCTCCATCAGTGCTCAGACTGTTCGCAATAGGCTGAGAGAGGCTGGACTGAGGGCTTGTAGGCCTGTTGTAAGGCAGATCCTCACCAGACATTACCGACAACATCGCCTATGGGCACAAACCCACCGTCGCTGGACCAGACAGGACTGGCAAAAAGTGCTCTTCACTGACGAGTCGCGGTTTTGTCTCACCAGGGGTGATGGTCGGATTTGTGTTTATCGTCGAAGGAATGAGCGTTACACCAAGGCCTGTACTCTGGAGCGGGATCGATTTGGAGGTGGAGGGTCCGTCATGGTCTGGGGCGGTGTGTCACAGCATCATCGGACTGAGCTTGTTGTCATTGCAGGCAATCTCGGTGCTGTGCATTACAGGGTGAGACATCCTCCTCCCTCATGTGGTACCCTTCCTGCAGGCTCATTCTGACATGACCCTCCAACATGACAATGCCACCAGCCATACTGCATATTCTGTGAGTAATTTCCTGTAAGACAGGAATGTCAGTGTTCTGCCATGGCCAGCGAAGAGCCCAGATCTCAATCCCATTGTGCATGTCTGGGACCTGTTGGATCTGGCCATTCCCCAGAAATGTCCGGGAATTTGCAGGTGCCTTAGTGGAAGAGTGGGGTAACATCTCACAGCAAGAACTGGCAAATCTGGTGCAGTCCATAAGGAGCAGATGCACTGCAGTACTTAATGCAGCTGGTGGCTACACCAGATACTGACTGTTACTTTTGATTTTGACCCCCCTTTGTTCAGGGACACATTATTCAATTTCTGCTAGTCACATGTCTGTGGAACGTGTTCAGTTTATGTCTCAGTTGTTGAATCTTGTTATGTTCATACAAATATTTACACATGTTAAGTTTGCTGGAAATGAACACAGTTGACAGTGAGAGGATGTTTCTTTTTTTGCTGAGTTTACAAAGGATTATTTTATTTTAATGTATACAGGCATACTAAGACAAAAGAAACATGACACATAAATGATAACATATTAGTGCAGGATTTGAAGAAATGTATTAAAATGCTGGAAGTGAACAATTAACAATTAACAATGCAAATGAGCAAAAGCAATATGCATTTAGGCAATAGGGAGAAAGGGAGAAAGGGAAAGCAAGATGGTCAAAGACATTATAATGAGTCTTTGAGAAATAAATATCTGTGGATGTGTAAAATGTTATTTTAGAGGTTGAAATATTTAATGTAATACATTTATTCTGTTTAATTAATATTTTGACTTGATGGAATGCATAATTGCCATGTTTTGGTATTTAGTGCTGAAGTAATCTAACCCTAGATCACTAGTATTTTTTTTACCATTTATAATCAAAAGAAGTATGACGATGGTAGCTTGTAGGCTTGATTGCTGGAATACCACATGAATCTCATTAAACATTTCGTCTTGCTTTCCTGCCGGCCTATGAGAGACTGTAGCTTAGTGCCACAGGCAGTCACACACCATTGCAGGAGAGGTGACCTACACCTACAGTAGGATTTGGAGTGGACCATCTCAGACCTGCAGCTACACATCTCTCTTCCTTTTCCTAGTAACATTAGGACTATCTGACATATTTCTTTCCTTTGGGAGGTCAGTGGGTGCGTTTATGTGTCATTGGTTTGGGGAAGGTCGGAGTTGGCCATTGTGGTTGGCCATTGTGAATGCTCCATAGACTATAACAAAGCGTCCACCATAACAGCTGCAGTGTTGAAATTAACTGACCATTTAAGCCCAGATGAACTTGGATCTTTGTCCCTCCTCTTTGGATCCCTTGATTTTGATTTCCTAGGCCGTATTTGTTTTGGATATCATCTTATGACTGAATTAAGATCCTGCTGTAGGCCTAGTTATTGTAAAGTAGTGCACAAATTAGTGTGGCTTGTAGTAACTTGAGTCAAGCAAGGTTTTGATTATGTCACTTGTTGAATGAGTAGATCCTTTTTGTATCTGTATTCACACACAAATCAAGATTGATTAGACAGCAATTACCATCTGCTGTGCAAAGCTTTTGAGTGATTTGAGTTTAAAATGCAGTAGCACACTCAATTTAAAAATGTGAATTTTATTCAAATTGTCACTTGAACAGGTAATGGGTCATTTCCTATGCTGATTTAAACAGTGGTGTAGGCAGCTTAGCACTAGGCTACTTTACGGCTATAGCATATGTCCACCGGGGTGTCAGTAGGCTTAATGGACAGCAGACCTGGGCAGAAAATGGTTGTATATAAATGTTTTCAAATACTTGAGATAAACTATATTAGACTATGTAGAGTTTCGACTAAAAGCCAACTACAGTATTTTCTTTGATATTCAAACACAGGTCTCAGAAAACCAAATAATAGTTTAAAGTATTTTGAATACGTCTCAGTAAACCCAAATAATATTTGAAGGTATTTGAATATATGTAAGGTATTTGAAAACAAAATAATATTTATTTGATGGCTGCCAAATATTTAATGAAAAACCAAAAACTACAATAGTTAGTTGAATTCATGTAAATATACTGTATGATCATTAGCACATGGTTTGGAGGGCTCTTAGATATGAATCTTAATATAGCCTATTGTTACGTGAATTAAGTTATCAATGTTCTTAAACCGAACTTTAATTAAAGTTCTCAGTCTGCCCCCAGAGGGTGTAAGATTCTGTTTGAATGAAGCAGACGGAGACCCAGCTTACAATGGTCAGAATGTTTATTTACGAGAGCTCTGCTTAAAAATTAGGACAGTCTTTTTATATGTACACACACACACACACACACACACACACACAAATGAACTCCCATGAATAGAGAACTCCACCCTGCTTTAGGCTGCTGTATTTTTCCACAGTACACATACATTCTTTATCACACTTCTGCAACCTGTCTCCTAATCTTCTGCCTGCCTAGCCGTTTTCGAGCAGTTGTTCCTCTCCCTAACTCATGGAGACCCCTTTTCCTGTTACTTTCACAAGGTCGTCTTATCAACTATGCCCTGCTCATTTTGAAATAGTAACAGTGTCCTAGTCTTAAAGTCTACTCACGCACAGTATTGGATTGTAGTCTTTAACACATTATTATAGCCTTATAATTCTAATACATTTCACAAAGTTGTATGGTTTCAGAGTGGAATACTTTAGTCAACCTTAAACAGATAAATTATTTTATCACCTATAGCTAGAATGACATTAAATACATGAGGGACATTGAATCATCACAACATTAGAGTAGACCACTTTTGCAGCATAAGAATGACTATCACATGTATTTTCATAATAACTGAGACATAAGGTAACACTTGACATCAAGTTTCTAGCAACATTGTTGTTACATAGGACTTTGGAAATTGCTTTATAATTGCATAATAATGGAGTTATTACATAAGTGGAATAAGGAACAGTCACTATTCCTCTTGTGTACAGTAGTTACAAAAACTCAGCTTATTATTATGGAATTATAATATAATTACCAAAGTATTATGTAACAACATTCTAATAAAATGTGGCTCCAAAGTTAATTTCAGTTTTATTACACAGGCACAACAACAGTTTAATGTTAAGTGTTAGTGAGAGTTCTAAAAGTAACAAAATATGGCTATTAAGTGTCAAAAGGAAACTAAATATCCCAAAACCGCCTTCTTTAATCAGACTCCAGCCAAGGTAGGTGGAAAATCATGTTATTTTGTATTCGGAGTAAACTATCCTTTAAGAGATGATATAGTGTGTGTTTGAAACAAGAACACTTAGGCTTATCCTCATGAGGAAAAAGAGGTTCGAAATTGTTTTTGCTAAGCATCAACTTGCTGTTTGCAATGTTTGCAAACGGCTTTGAATTACTCTGCAGTATATACACTGAACAAAAATATAAATGAAACATGCAACAATTTCAAAGCTTTGAATGAGTTACAGTCAATATAAGGAAATGAGTCAATTGAAATTAATTCATTAGGCCATAATGTATGGATTTCACATGTCTGGGAACACAGATATGCATCTGTTGGTCACAAATGCCTTAAAAAAAACATTGGGGCGTGGATAAAAGGAAACAGTCAGTATCTGGTGTGACCACCATTTGCCTCATGCAGCGCGACACATCTCCTAGAATTGATCAAGCTGTTGATTGTGGCCTGTGGAATGTTGTCATACTCCTCTTCAATGACTGTGCGAAGTTGCTGGATATCGGCGGGAACTGGAACATGCTGTCGATCCAGAGCATCCCAAACATGCTCAATCGTTGACATGTCTGGTGAGTAGGCAGGCCATGGATGAACTGCAACATTTTCAGCTTCCAGGAATTGTGTACAGATTGTTGCGACATAGGGCTGTGCATTGTCATGCTGAAACATGAGGTGTTGGTGGCAGATGGATGGCACGACAATGGGCCTCAGGATCTCGTCACGGTATCTCTGTGCATTCAAATTGCCATCGATAAAATGCAATTGTGTTCGTCGTCCGTAGCTTCAGCCTGCCCATACCATAACCCTATATCCACCATGGGGCACTCTGTTCACAACGTTGACATCAGCAAACCACTCGCACGATGCTACACGTGGTCTGTGATTGTGAGGTCAGATGGACGTACTGCCAAATTCTCTAAAACAACATTGGAGACGGCTTATGGTAGAGAAATGAACCTTAAATGATCTGGAAACAGCTCTGGTGTATATTCCTGCAGTCAGCATGCCAATTGCACGGTCCCTCAAAACTTGAGACATCTGTGGCATTGTGTTGTGTGACAAAACTGCACATTTTAGGGTGTCCTTTTATTGTCCCCAGCACAAGGTGCTCCTGTGTAATGATCATGCTGTTTAATCAGCTTCTTGATATGGCACACCTGTCAGGTGGATGGATTATCTTGGCAAAGGAGAAATGCTCACTAACAGGAATGTAAACTAAACTGCAACAAAAAAAATTGCAAAAAGCTTTTTGTGCTTGTGGAACATTTCTGGGATTTTTTATTTCAGCTTGAGAGTAATACAGTAGTTGAACATCACAACTTATTTATACTTATCTGTGTCACGTCCTGACCATGGTAAGCTGTTATTTTCTATGGTAGAGTAGGTCAGGGCGTGACAGGGGAGTTTATTCTATGTGTTCTATTTCTATTTTCTTAGGTTCTAGTTATTGTATTTCAATGTTGGTTTGTTTGGGATGATCGCCAATTAAAGGCAGCTGGTCCTCGTTGTCTCTAATTAGAGATCATACTTAAGTAGGGGTTTTTCTTCCTGGGTTTTGTGGGTGATTATTTTTGAGTAGTGTTTGTTTCTTCTCTGCGTCACGGTTTGTTGTTTTGTCTATTCAGTTATTTGATGTATTGCATAGTTTCACAGAGTAAATAAAATGTGGAACTACACACAGGCTGCACCTTGGTCCTCTCCTTTTGACAATATATACAAAATATAATTGATGAATTAGTTTGACTTGATTATGTATGGTACACCTGGGGTAATGGACATTCAGGAGAATGGACATTTTCAGAAGGTTCAGGTAGAAATGTATTGTGCAGATCAAATATGACTGTCAGATAGATTGAAATAGTATAGGAGATTTTGTGTGCACTATTCATTCTATTTCTGTCTTCAACATGCAGTTCCAGATACAGACCTGCCATTAGTTGAAGGCAGCCAATCCAATAGTTTCAGAAAAGTAGTCACTTCTTGAGATCTGTATTCAAATATATTTTTTAAGTAGTTGATTTCTCAGGTCTGTATTCAAATAGTTTTGAAAAGTAGTCACTTTCTGAGATCGTTATTCAAATAGTTGTAGTCATTAAATCAGGACATTCACATTTTTTACGATATGACAGTATTATGTTTTTGAGTAATACACATTTTATATCCATAAATTAAGTGAATTCAATGGGGCATTCTACATTCTGATTGTTTTATACTGTTCAATTCAACTTCAAACAAAAATAATTATCAGCATTTATCAATTTATCAATTTCCTGCACTTTTCTTATAATTTCAATAATGTGTCACGTAGGGCTGTATGATGGATATGGGTAAACATTCTAGGCCTACAGTAGGGTGTTAGGGTACAAAATTAAACTTTAGTTCTGGTGTTAAACGTTGTATTCCATGGTATAGATAAGCTTTTCAGGAACCTAGAACACTTTATTTCATGAGGATAGGATTTACCATTGCTGAGTTATCTTATTTTCAAGTTATCGGAAAAGGTCAAAAGGGTCGTGGACAGGTCAGTGTTAATCCCTAGTCAATAATGGCAACAAATGGCACCAAATCGCCTGTCTGGATTCTTAGATGCAACATGTTTTGTCCAATATCTCCATCGGGTGCCCATATTGTTAGAACATTTTCAGGGCTGATGTAGAACACAGAGATGATTGAAATGAAATGTCACATGTATCTTCGTCTTCTGACGATATAACGAAATCGTCGTCGGAAAAGGATGACCAATACGCAGCAGAGTTGATATAGTTCATCTTGAACATTTAATTAAATCAACACGAATACAAAAAACAATAAACAAGAAAACGAACGATAAACTGACAGTCTGCAAAAGCATAAGGCTGAACACAGAACAATCACCCACGAATAACAAACACAAACACACCCTAATATATGGGACTCTCAATCAAAGGCAGATAGACAACACCTGCCTTCAACTGAGAGTCCCAACCCCAATCAGCACAACATAGAAACACACTCACCAGACTACACATAGAAATACATAAACATAGAACATCAACCAAAAACCCCGGAAATACTAAATCAAACCCCCCTTTGAACAAACACACCACCCTGAACCACATAAAACAAATACCCTCTGCCACGCCCTGACCAAACTACAAAACAGTTAACCTTATATACTGGCCAGGACGTGACATGAAAGTAATATTTATTACATTGAAATGCTATATTATGTAAATTAGGCAGTACGGAATACATAATTACAGTAATTTAAGCACAATAATTTAAGGTAGGGTGATCATATTATGTTTATGAAAAACTGTGTTTATAACAATTTGTGAAATGTATGAAATTAGAATACATATTTTTATTCTACTTTATTTTAATTAGATAGTTAATACACACACACTTCTCAGCATCCCCACACTCTCACATAGTACACACACACCATATCACACTTAGCCGAACACGGACACACACAGCCTAACAGAGACACACACTTCTCACTAAGTCTGAACTGTAACACAGAAGGCTACTAGTAAAAAAAGATAGGTGTAGGCCTACCTTAGAAGTAAGATGAGTTGTTACATTGTCATGTTATTTTTGGTGTTGAGAAACTCTGATGATGGGAGGATAAACTGCAGCAACAAATTTGCCTAGGCACCGAAGTGACAGTGATCTGCCTTCTGTCCAGCTGTACAGAAAGATAGATGGGACACATTTTCAATTCACTGGTATTTAGTTGTGTTTTAAATAGGGATGCACAACATATCGGTGAGAATATCGGAATCGGCCGATACTAGCCAAAAATTGCGACATCGGCCCGATGTCTAGTTTAACGCCGATGCCGAAAACCAATGTCAAAGCTGAAGTGTCTACCTATATAACGTAGGTAGGTGACGTAATGACGCCACGAAAAATATAGCGCTACATGTGCAACACAGCATTCCTAACCTAGCCCACAATGTCTGCAGTGTGCATCTATTTTGAAGTTTCAAAGGAAGATAACAAAAAGGCCATATGCAACATTTGTGCTGCTATTATTTCCTGAGGAAGGGAGAAAGTGAAATCTTTCAATACCACAAACCTAATTACTCATTTGAAAGTGCATCACCCCCAGATGTTCAGCGACTACTTGGAATAAAAGCAGAAAAAAACTAAGCTCACACTTCCAACAACTAAACAAGTTCAAGTCGAGCAGTCATTTGAAAGAGTAAGAACATTTCAGCGAGACAACTCAAAGGTAAAATCCATTAATGCCAAGATAATGAAATTCATGGCCCTTGACAATCAACCGTTCTCTGTTGTGGATGATGTTGGCTTTCGCCGACTGGTTGAGCACCTCGAGCTCTGGTACACACTGCCAAGTAGGTGTGATGTTGCCCTACCGGAGTTACACAGTATTGTTGAATCGCACATCCACAAGCTACTTACTATGGGCGTCGCTGCTATTAGCTTCACGACTGATATTTGGACCAGCGATGTCAGCCCCATGAGCATGCTTAGTCTGAAAGCACAGTGGGTCGACGAGGATTTCGTATTGAGGAAAGCTATAATGCATGCTCAAGAATGTGCTGGTTCTCATACCGCTGCTGCCATTTAAATGGCATTTGAGAAAATGTTTGAAACTTTGAAAATCCCCAAGAACAAAGTACATGCTGTGCTACGTGATAATGCACTTAACATTACAAAGGCTTTGGAAGAATGCGGAGTCGCCAGTTTGCCATGCATGGCACACATGCTGCAACTGGCTGTGAACGAAGGTGTTTTGGACCAAAGCAGCATATCTGACACAGTGGCAACAGGTACGAAGATAGTGGGTCATTTTAAACACTCACAGCTAGCATACAGCCACCTGCAAGCAATACAGGAGCAGCTTGGAGTCCACAAACCAGTGGACTCTCATTGACAACATGAACACACTCCTAGCTCCATTCGAACAACTGACTCGAGAAATAAGCTCTTCAACTGTGTCTGCAGCAGACGTGACACCCTCTGTCATGGCATTGAATCGCCTTCTCAACAAAACTTCTGAAACAGACCGTGGGGTTAACTTGCAAAAGTACTCTACTAGATGCTGTGAACAAGCGATATAGTGGCATTCTCTCTGAGCCTCTTTACTAGAGGTTGACCGATTATTATTTTTTAATGCCGATACCGATACCAGTTATTGGAGGACCAAAAAAAGCCGATACCGATTAATCGGCCAGTTTTTATATATACACTGCTCAAAAAAATAAAGGGAACACTTAAACAACACAATGTAACTCCAAGTCAATCACACTTCTGTGAAATTAAACTGTCCACTTAGGAAGCAACACTGATTGACAATCAATTTCACATGCTGTTGTGCAAATGGAATAGACAACAGGTGGAAATTATAGGCAATTAGCAAGACACCCCCAATAAAGGAGTGGTTCTGCAGGTGGGGACCACAGACCACTTCTCTGTTTCTATGCTTCCTGGCTGATGTTTTGGTCACTTTTGAATGTTGGCGGTGCTTTCACTCTAGTGGTAGCATGACACGGAGTCTACAACCCACACAAGTGGCTCAGGTAGTGCAGCTCATCCAGGATGGCACATCAATGCGAGCTGTGGCAAGAAGGTTTGCTGTGTCTGTCAGCGTAGTGTCCAGAGCATGGAGACGCTACCAGGAGACAGGCCAGTACATCAGGAGACGTGGAGGAGGCCGTAGGAGGGCAACAACCCAGCAGCAGGACCGCTACCTCCGCCTTTGTGCAAGGAGGAGCAGGAGAAGCACAGCCAGAGCCCTGCAAAATGACCTCCAGCAGGCCACAAATGTGCTTGTGTCTGCTCAAACGGTCAGAAACAGACTCCATGAGGGTGGTATGAGGGCCCGACGTCCACAGGTGGGGGTTGTGCTTACAGCCCAACACCATGCAGGACGTTTGGCATTTGCCAGAGAACACCAAGATTGGCAAATTCGCCACTGGCGCCCTGTGCTCTTCACAGATGAAAGCAGGTTCACACTGAGCACATGTAACAGACGTGACAGAGTCTGGAGATGCTGTGGAGAACGTTCTGCTGCCTGCAACATCCTCCAGCATGACCGGTTTGGCGGTGGCATTTCTTTGGGGGGCCGCACAGCCCTCCATGTGCTCGCCAGAGGTAGACTGACTGCCATTAGGTACCGAGATGAGATCCTCAGACCCCTTGTGAGACCATATGCTGGTGCGGTTGGCCCTGGGTTCCTCCTAATGCAAGACAATGCTAGACCTCATGTGGCTGGAGTGTGTCAGCAGTTCCTGCAAGAGGAAGGCATTGATGCTATGGACTGGCCCGCCCGTTCCCCAGACCTGAATCCAATTGAGCACATCTGGGACATCATGTCTCGCTCCATCCACCATCGCCACGTTGCACCACAGACTGTCCAGGAGTTGGTGGATGCTTTAGTCCAGGTCTGGGAGGAGATCCCTCAGGAGACCATCCACCACCTCATCAGGAGCATGCCCAGGTGTTGTAGGGCGGTCATACAGGCACGTGGCCACACACACTACTGAGCCTCATTTTGACTTGTTTTAAGGACATTACATCAAAGTTGGATCAGCCTGTAGTGTAGTTTTCCACTTTAATTTTGAGTGTGACTTCAAATCCAGACCTCCATTGGTTGATAAATTGGATTTCCATTGATTATTTTTGTGATTTTGTTGTCAGCACATTCAACTATGTAAAGAAAAAAGTATTTCAGATTATTTCTTTTATTCAGACCTAGGATGTGTTGTTTGTGGACCCTTTATTTTTTTGAGCAGTGTGTATATATATATATAGATATAGATATAGATATAGATATATTTGTAATAATGACAATTACAACAGTACTGAATGAACACTTTTATTTTAACTTAATATAATAAATAAATAAAATAAATTTAGTCTCAAATAAATAATGAAACGTTCAATTCCGTTGAAATAATGCAAAAACACAGTGTTGGAGAAGAAAGTAAAAGTGCAATATGTGCCATGATAAAAAGCTAAATTTAAGTTTCTTGCTCAGAACATGAGAACATATGAAGCTGGTGGTTCCTTTTAACATGAGTCTTCAATACTCCCAGTTAAGAAGTTTTAGGTTGTAGTTATTATAGGAAATTATAGGACTATTTCTCGCTATACCATTTGTATTTCATATACCTTTGACTATTGGATGTTCTTATAGGCACTATAGTATTGCCAGTCTAATCTCAGGAGTTGATAGGCTTGAAGTCATAAACAGCGCTGTGCTTCAAGCACTGCGAAGAGCTGCTGGCAAACGCAGGAAAGTACTGTTTGCATGAATAATTACGAGCCTGCTGCTGCCTACCACCGCTCAGTTACACTGCTCTATAAAATATCAAATCATATAGACGTAATTATAATATAATAAGAATAAAGAAATACGAGCCTTAGGTCATTAATATGGTCAAACTATCATTTTGAAAACAAAAGTTTATTCTTTCAGTGAAATACAGAACTGTTCTGTATTTTATCGAATGGGTGGCAACCCTAAGTCTAAATATTGCTGATACATTGCACAACCTTCAATGATATGTCATAATTCTGTAAAATTCTGGCAAATTAATTACGGCCTTTGTTAGGAAGCAATGGTCTTCGCACAGTTCGCAACGAGCCAGGCAGCCCAAACTGCTGCTTATACCCTGACTCTGCTTATGCTGAACGCAAGAGAAGTGATAATAACCCCTAGTTAATATTGCCTGCTAACATTAATTTCTTTTAACTAAATATCCAGGTTTAAAAATATATACTTGTGTATTGATTTTAAGAAAGGCATTGATGTTCATGGTTAGATACATTGGTGCTACGATTGTGCTTTTTTCATGATAGCACCTTTGTTAAATCATCACCCGTTTGGCGAAGTAGACTGTGATTTGATTATAAATTAACAGGCACCGCATTGATTATATGCAACGAAGGACAAGCTAGCTAAACTACTAATATCATCAAACGTGTAGTTAACTAGTGATTATGTTAAGATTGATTGTTTTTTATAAAATAAGTTTAATGCTAGCAAGCAACTTACCTTGACTCCTTGCTGCACTCGCGTAACAGGTGGTCAGCCTGCCACGCAGTCTCCTCGTGGATTGCAATGTAATCGGCCCCAAAATGTTGCTTACCGATTGTTATGAAAAATTGAAATTGTCCCTAATTAATCGCCCATGCCAATTAATCGGTCGATCTATACTCTTTACTGGGTCGCTACCATGCTCGATACTTGGTACAAGGACCTCTACTTCGATGCAGAAAAGAAACAGGGTTTGCATGAAATGTTACAGACACAGCTGGACAAGATGGAAACGGATGCAGTGAAAGTGCAAATCTGAAGAAGAGGACCCACGACAGAAGAGGCCACGGACAGACAGGGCTGAAACTTCACTGCTTGACATGTATGATGAAATCCTAGTTGAGATTGAAACGACTGAGCAAATGAACAACGAAACAGCACAGCAAGTAAGTGAAAGAAATAGGTTATGATTATGTTTTACTGGTAATGGGGACATACGTAAATGCCAACAAAATAACTTTTTGGTGTGTGTGTGTGTGTGTGTGTGTGTGTGTGTGTGTGTGTGTGTGAGAGAGAGAGAGAGAGAGACTCATTGTATTTTTATTTTCTGTTCCTACATCGGCCAACATTTGCCAATGTTGATCTATGCCTAATGATCCTTTGGAATGCAAGAATAATATGTTGTATTAAATATACTAACCCCCCCACCCCTTTCCCATTATTTGCAGATACTAGGATACCTGACAGAACCTACTATTCCCAGGAATGAAGATGCACTTGGATACTGGAGAAGTAACAAGCACCGTTTCCCCATCCTAGCTAAAGCTGCGCGCAAGTATCTTGGTGCTCCCTGTACTAGTGTGGACAGTGAGCGCCTTTTCAGTGCATCTTCACACATTGTAGACGAAATAAGAAACAGACTCTCTTGTGACAAAGCCAAGCAGGTCCTCTTTGTGATGAAAAAATCTCCCCCAAGTGTTAAAATTGTAAATGGGCAGTCATATTGTAACCCAGCCATCTAGAGTCACTGGAGAAATGTTTACTAAGCCCAATGGCTTTTCTGTTCTTCATTCATGGCTGGTATAGGTTAAGATTTTAATTTAATTTAATTTAAAACAAAGCAGTTGTGTTTTTTTATTTATTTTTATTTCCTAAATGAAAAGATGAGATGTGTTGTAAATTTGCTCTCAATTTACTAGTTAAGTCAGTTGAGCACATTTAAAATTTTAAGTTGTGCCATTTATAGCAGTTTTTGACAGGCTAGAGACAACATTTTTTCAAGCAGTTAAAGCAAAAATGATTAACTGCATTTTAGTTTAAACCAATATTTCTTTCAAAGCATTTAAGTTTCTCCATACGGTCAAGATTGGATAGTAAGAAGAGCCACCAACAACTTAACCATCTTTGTAATGCGGGGCAGCTAAAATATTTGTCTCATGAATATCTGTTGTGCGATAAAATACATTCATTGATGTGTAATTTTTAAAATGTACAAGTTATTAATTAAACAATCTGTTCCTAACTGAACAAATGAACATATGACACTTTGTTTCTGTAATGGTCGTCGTAAGGAGTGGACCAAAATGCAGCGGGTATATTGATCATCTTCTTCTTTAATGAAGGAAAAACACTCAAACAAAACAAACGACGAAAACAGTCCCGTAAGGTGCACAGACTATACAGGAAACAACCACCCACAAACACAAGTGAAAACATACACAACTAAATATGGCCTCCAATCAGAGATAACAACAACCAGCTGCCTCTAATTGGAGATCATTGACAAAATGAACATAGAAATAGACAAGCTAGATAAACACATAGAAATAGATAATCTAGAACATAAACCAAAAAAGAGAAATAACAGAAAAATAATAACACGAGGAATTGATGCACAATGTGGAAAGATAACATGGCTATATACACGGGGTACCAGTACTGAGTCAATGTGGAGGAGTACAAGGTAATTGAGGTAGATATTTATCTAAAAAAAAAAATGATGTAACTTTTATTTAACTAGGCAAGTCAGTAAAGAACACATTCTTATTTACAATGATGGCCTACCAAAAGGCAAAAGGCCTCCTGCGGGGATGGGGACTGGGATTGAAAATAAATTCAATGAAAAAATATAGGACAAAACACACATCACTACAAGAGACACTACATAAAGAGAGACCTAAGACGACAACATAACATGGAAGCAACACATATTTCATGGTATATATAGGTGGGGATAAAGTGACTAGGTAACAGGATAGATAATAAACAGTAGCAGCAGCGTATTTGATGAGTCAAAAGAGTGCAAAAAGGGTCAATGCAGATACTCCGGGTAGCTATTTGTTAACTATTTAACTAACTATTTATCAGTATTATGACTTGTGGGTAGAAGCTGTTCAAGGTCCTGTTGGTTCCATACTCGGTGCATCGGTACCTCTTGCTGTGCGGTAGCAGAGAGAACAGTCTATGACTTGGGTGGCTGGTCTTTGACAAATTTTAGGGCCTTCATCTGACACCGCCTGGTATAGAGGTTCTGGATGGCAGGGAGCTCGCCACAGTGATGTACTAGGCCGTACGCACTACCCTCGGTAGCGGATGCCAAGCAGTTGCCACACCAAGCTGCTGCCAGTCAAAATGCTCTCAATGGTGCAGCTGTATATCTTTTTGAGGATGCCAAATCTTTTCAGCCTGTTGTACCTTCTTCCCGACTGTGTTGGTGTGTGTGGATCATGATAATTCCTTAGTGATGTGGACACCGAGGAAATTGAAGCTCTCGACTGACTCCATTAAAGCCCCGTCGATGTGGATGGGAGTGTGCTCAGTCCTCAGTTTCCTTTCCATGATCAACTCCTTTGTCTTGCTGACACTGAGGGAGAGGTTGTTGTCCTGGCACCACACTGCCAGGTCACTGACCTCTCTATAGGCCACGTGACAAACTCATTCCACGAAAGGCTGAGTGTCTGTGGGTTTTCACTCTTCCCTTGTGCTTGATTGATGAATTAAGGTCACTGATTAGTTAGGAACACAGTTTGAAAGGAAAACACTAAAACCAGCAGACACCCCTGCTATATGCTGTCTCATCGTTGTCAGTTATCAGGCAAACTACCATTGTGTTATCAGCAAACTTAATGATGGTGTTGGAGTCGTGTTTGGCTACGCAGTTGTGGTTGAACAGGGAGTAAAGGAGGGGACTAAGCATGCACCCCTGAGGGACTCGTGTTGAGGGTGAGTGTGGTGGATGTGTTGTTGCCTACCCTCACCATCTGGGAGCGGCCCGTCAGGAAGCCCAGGATCCAGTTGCAGAAGGAGGTGTTCAGTCCCAGGGTCCTGAGCTTAGTGATGAGCTTGGAGGGCACTATGGGGTTGAATGTTGAGCTGTAGTCAATGAACAGCATTTTAACATACGTGTTCCTCTTGTCCAAGCGGGCAGTGTGGAGTGCAATAGAGATTGCGTCATCTGTGGATCTGTTTGGGTGGTTTTCAATTTTGGAGTGGGACTGGGTGGCTGGGATGATGGTGTTGATGTGAGCCATGACCAGCCTTTTAAAGCATTTCATGGCTACAGATGTGAGTGCTACAGGACGATAGTCATTTAGACAGGTTACCTTGGCGTTCTTGGGCACAGGCACTATGGCGGTCTGCTGGAAACATGTAGATATTACAGACTGGGTCAGGGAGAGGTTGAAAATGCCAGCTGGTCAGCGCAGGCTCTGAGTACGCGTGCTGGTAATCCGTCTTGTGACTGTTAACCTGTTGAAAGGTCTTACGCACATCGGCTACGGATATCGAGATTACACTGTCATCCGGAACAGCTTTTGCACTCATGCATGGTTCAGTGTTACTTGCCTGGAAGCGAGCATAGAAGGAATTTAGCTCATCTGGTAGGCTCGCGCCACTGGGCAGCTCGGAGCTGGGTTTCCCTTTATAATCTGTGAAAGTTTGCAAGCCCTGCCACATTGGACAAGCGTCAGAGCCGGCATAGTAGGAATTTCTTATAAGCGTCCGGATTAGTGTCCCGCTCCTTGAAGCAGCAGCTCTAACCTTTAGCTCAGTGCGGATGTTGCTTGTAATCCATGGCTTCTGGTTGGGATATGTATGTACGGTCACTGTGGGGACGAGGTTGCTGATGTACTTATTAATGAAACCGGTGACTTTGCTTATGGCCCTATACACCTCGTTGAGTGTGGTCTTAGTGCCAGCTTCGGTTTGTGGTGGTAAATAGACAGCTACGAAAAATATAGATGATAACTATTGGGAATAATTAGTATGGTTTGGCTTTTCATGAGGTATTCTAACTCAGGCGAGCAAAACCTAGAGACTTCCTTAATATTAGAGATCGCGCACAAGCTGTTGTTAAAAAAAAGACACACACCTCCCCCTTAACCTTACCCAAAGTTGCCGTTCGGTTTTGACGATGCATAGAAAAACCAGCTAGATGTACAGTATATTGTCCATGTTCAGCCACGACTCCGAGAAACTTAGGATATTACAGTTATTCAGGTCCCGTTGATGGGATAGTCTCAAACAGAGCTTGTCCAGTTTGTTCTCTAGTGATTGAATGTTTGCCAGTTGAACGGAGGGTAGAGGCAGTTTATTTACTCGCCAACGTAGTCTCATCAGGGAGCCTGCTCATTTGCCTCTCTTGCTCCGTTTCTTTCGAATCCTGGGGAGTAGGCCCTGATCCGGAGTGAGCAGTACATACATCCACAGCTGCCGACTCGTTGAAGTAGAAATCTTTGTTCAAATCGAGGTTAGTGATTGCTGTTCTGATATCCAGAAGCTGTTTTCGGTGATATGAAATGATAGTGGAAATATTATCGACAAAAAAAGTTCAGATCAGTGTAAAAAGTCCACACAAAATAGCAGAATTGGTCAGGAACCCGTAAGACAGCAACTATCCACTCTAGCGCCATCTTTTTACTCTGTTAGGTTGAGAAATACCCATCGCAAAGAGCAAATATTAACACACATTTTGTAGGTTTCACAAAACGGGTTGTCCCGTTTTGAACATGCTTTACTGTTGTGCTCTAATTGCATAAATATGATAACGTACAGTATTGCGGTTTTTAGACATGGGTAACAATTGCCACATTAATGTTTTCAAATCATGTATTATGTATTTTGACAACCACATTATTGACATTTAGTGAAAATGGATTTGTTTACTGCAGGTTTTTTTTTAAATTCTCCCATATCATCCATTGTGTGTTGGGTCACCTATCACGCTACCTACAGTAGTTTATTGGTGAACTGTTGAAATCATGGACATTTTATGATTATTGTAATTCAGTAGTTGGAATATTGTGGGCAGCACTTTGAATACATTGATGTTTGACATGACAACAAATGAATGAGCCAGGGAGGAATTATAGATAGATGACTTGCAAGTAGTAGACAGAGTAACGTACAAAAAAGGACAATACACGCGCCAGTGTTGCTTATCACATTTAACAAACCAAACCGTGCTTCAATTCCGTATATAGTAAAATACCGTATACTGCACAGCCCTATATCATAACGGTATGTTTGATGTAAGACTGGCAATTAAAGTTTTTGTCCTTGGTATAACCTCAACATAATTGAGTGAGGAAAAGATCAAGAGAAAATGTGTGTTGGTAATATCTTTTGTATCATACACATAATTGTAAAGTAAATATACGGATACTGTTTTTCTTGAGAGCAAGAAGAGAAGGTTGGAAATGCTCCTTGAAATCATGTCTCCCTTCCTTTCTATTAGATATACATCTGTAGCCTAGTGTGTGTTGCTGTCACATTTAATAAAGTAGCTTGGCATTTCAAAATGCTTTGAAGAGTTTTTCAGGGTAATAAATAATATATCTGTCCCTGGACTTCAAGACCTCTTGTGGAAGTGAACCGTAAACATCAAGTTGATGAACCTTCAGTGGAATTTCAGTTTCAAGTGCCTGCTAGATGTTAGATTCAAAACTATTTGTTACATTTAAAAGTACACTATAAGGTTAGAATCAATTTACCAGGCCAGTTTCAGTGATCAGTGCAGTTTTGTCCAAACCATGTCAGGGATCAGTTCAGTGTTGTCCAAAACAATTCAGTAATTCAATGCATCCATTGGTTTCCAACTATAAAAGAAAACGTCATCTGTAAAATTCAATACTTCATGCCACGTCAAAGATGTGATATAATACTGCATAGCAACTAGTCTCTGCGGAGGGAAAGGTCACTTAGCCAATAAATTCATTGCCTCAGTCGATTCCTATTATTGCATTCCATTTAACCATCGTTTTCATCCAAAGCGACTTACAGTCATGCATGCATACATTTGTGTGGCCCCTGGAATCAAACCCACAACTCAAGCGGTCTAAACACCGTGCTCTACCAACTGAGCCATACAGGACCACTTGTATTTTACTTGCTCTCTCTCTCTCCCTCCCTCTACCTCTCTTACTCCTCCCTCTCTCTCTTCCCCCTCATTTTCTCCCCCTCTCTCTCTCATCTCTATCTTGCCACGGTTGCCAGGTCTAGCTAAAATGTACAGCCCAATGACTACTCAAAACCCGCCTTCAAGGCCTGAAAATTAACCCCAATTTTTTTTTCACTGCAGTTGCCACATTTATCCAATAAACCCGTTTTCCATAATGTTAACGAGCAAATTAAAAAGGAATCTCAATGTAACTTCTAACGACCTAAGAAAAAAAAATCAAATGTATAATTATTGCGAGATAATGTGACTAATAAAGGAATTTGAATATGTCGCAAGAGAAAAGATAATTCACCCTTATTAAACTTCAAAAAACGAATGTTAGGCTATTTTCTGGCAATTGTGCTGTTATTATGTGCCAGATGTTAAGACGCAAGCTGTTATAAATGGCCTATTTGCGAGATTGACTTGTCATTTCAATAGCCATAGGCTATTGACTACAATCTGGGTTTATGATTGTAATTTATCTTTAGCTAGATGCAGGTAGCCTATTGCCCCTGATAGGCCTACATCGAATGTCAGATAGCCTACAGTAGCCTAGGCAAGATGTAAGATGAACAATTTAACAGCTTGCTTAGTTCAAATTGATAGACTCATTTATTCAACATGAACAGTGAGGTGATTTCGAGGTAAGAAGTGCTTCCATTGCCCAATAGCCTGCTGGAATAGGCTACTGAGGATGGGGTCGTAATTTCAATCACTGAATCAAATATTAAATTATGGATATGAACTGAATAGGTCTATTCTTGTCAACAACAGCCAGTGTTTTTTTTTAACCTGCAGCCTAATCTGACTGACTATTACCTTCAATCTAATACAATGTAACAACAGCTGATCTGCAGTTGGGAATGAACTGTGACCATGATCACAATTGACAACTTCCAATTTCATTAACTAAACATGTACAAAAGCTGAAGAACATACAGTACGCACATCCTGGTACTTCAGGTGCTGGAGGTGCTGGTGCTGGAGTTATAGGTGAATTAATGGAAAAAAAGGAAAACACTGTACACTGCTGCTCATGCTCCCAGGTGATTTTATTATAACAACGTTAGGCATCCATATCCCAGGTGAGGGTGGAAGGTCCAATATTTAGGGGCAGTTTTCACTGACATCACTTCCTGAAACAGGAGGTAAAACTGTATAACATAGTTTCACTATCAACAATCAATGTATCAAAATATGACCATACACAAGGAAAGTGATAAATATTTACAGTAATATACAGTACCAGTCAAACGTTTGGACACACTGTAAGGGTTGCATAACCGGTGGCAGGGAAGTCAGATGCAGGAGAGCAGAACTTGGTAATAGCCGGAGCAGTTTAATCGCAAAACCAACGGCATAAAATTAACAAGATATGGGTACAAAAACCCGTCGCGCACCAATCAACACGTGCACAAGCACTTACAATAAACAATCCCACACAAAGACATGGGGGGAACAGAGGGTTAAATACACAACAAGTGATTGAGGGAATTGAAACCAGGTGTGAGGAAAAACAAGACAAAACACATGGAAAATTAAAAGTGGATCGATGATGGCTAGAAGACCGGCGACGGCGTCCGCCGAGCGTCGCCTGAACAAGGAGAGGACCCGACTTCGGCGGAAGTCATGACACACACCTACTCATTCAAGGGTTTTTCTTTATTTTTACTATTTTCTACATTGTAGAATAATAGTGAAGACATCAAAACTATGAAGTAACACATATGGAATCATGTAGTAACCAAAGAAATGTTAAACAAATCAAAATATATTTGATGTTTTAGATTCTTCAAAGTAGCCACCCTTTGCCTTGATGACAGCATTGCATTCTCTTGGCACTCTCTCAATCAGCTTCAAAGGAATGTTTTTCCAAAAGTCTTGATAGAGTTCCCAAATATGCTGAGCACTTGTTGGCTGCTTTTCCTTCACTCTCCGGTCCAACTCATCCCAAACCATCTCAATTGGGTTGAGGTTGGGTGATTGTGGAGGCCAGGTCATCTGATGCAGTACTCCATCAATCTCCTTCTTGGTCAAATAGCCCTTACACAGCCTGGATGTGTGTTACGTCATTGTCCTGTTGAAAAACAAATGATAGCCCTACTGAGCGCAAACCAGATGGGATGGCGTTTTACTGCAGAATGCTGTGGTAGCCATGCTGGTTAAGTGTGCCTTGAATTCTAAATAAATCACTGACAGTGTGACCAGAAAAGCTCCCCCACCCCATCACACTTCCTCCTCCATGCTTCACGGTGGGACTCACATGTGGAGATCATCCGTTCACCTACTCTGAGTCTCACAAAGACACGGCGGATGGAACCAAAAATCTCAAATTTGGACTCTTCAGACCAAAGGACATATTTCCACCGGTCTAATTGGTGTCCTTTAGTAGTGGTTTCTTTGCAGCAATTCGGCCATGAAGGCCTGATCACGCAGTCTCCCCTGAACAGTTGATGTTGAGATGTGTCTGTTACTTGAACTCTGAAGCATTTATTTGGGCTGCAATTTCTGAGGCTGGTAACTCTAACTTATCCTCTGCAGCAGAGGAAACGCTGGGTCTTCCTTTCCTGTGGCGGTCCTAATGAGAACCAGTTTTATCATAGCGCTTGATGGTTTTTGCGACTGCACTTGAAGAAACTTTCGAAGTTCTTGACATTTTCCACATTGACTGACCTTCATGTCTTAAAGTAATGATGGATTGTCTTTTCTATTTGCTGATTTGTAAAAGAGACCTTGGTCTCAGTTAGTGTTCCTTGTTGAAATAAAGGTATAATAATTTCAGCTGTTCTTGCCATAATATGGACTTGGTCTTGTACCAAATAGGGCTATCTTCTGAATACCCCCCTTACCTTGTCACAACACAACTGATTGGCTCAAACGCATTAAGAAGGAAATAAAATCCACAAATTAACTTTAACAAGGCACATCTGTTAATTGAAATGCATTCCAGGTGACTATCTCATGTAGCTGGTTGAGAGAATTCCAAGAGTGTGCAAAGCTGTCATCAAGGCAAAGGGTGGCTATTTGAAGAATCTCAAACATAAAATATATTTTAATTTGTTTAACACTTTTTTGATCACTACATGATTCCATATGTGTTATTTCATGGTTTTGATGTCTTCACTATTATTCTACAGTGTAGAAAATAGTAGTATAGCGAAAAACCCTTGAATGTGTGTCACGTTCTTCGTCGTCAGACGAAACAGAGAAATCTTTGTCTGAGAAAGTGGACCAATACGCAGCGGGGTTATGTGTACTCATTTTCTTTATTTCTGGATAAGAAGGCAAACCGTAAACCAAAACACGTACACAAGAAAATAACAAAACGAGGACGAACAGTTTCACATTCTTTGACAACTAGCAGTGCGAAATACAACTACCCACAATTAACAAACCCAAACACATACCTATATATAGGACTCTCAATCAGAGAACTAGACAGAACGTACAAAATACAACCTAGAACATACCCAACACCCAGAACTAACAAATCACACACCCTAAACACAACCAACCACCCCACCCCGAACCAACCAAAACAAATACCCTCTGCCACGTCCTGACCAAACTACAATAAAAATAATACCTAAACTGGTCAGGACGTGACAGTACCCCCCCCTAAAGGTGCAGACCCCAGATGCACCTAAAAAAATTAATACAAATAAACCCCTAACTAAAGGGAGGGAAGGGAAGGGTGGCTGCCGTCAATGACTGCACCTGTGCTACACCCCCTCTCCCCAACCCACCTATACTGGAGGTGGCTCAGGTTCTGGCCTACTGTCCTCCAGACTGTAGGCAGGCTTTCTTGACTCCGGACCGTAGGCAGATTCACTCGGTTCCGGGCCGTAGGCAGACTCATTTGGTTCCGATCTGTAGACAGACTCACATAGTTCAAATTTATAGTAAACTTCATTCTGATCCGGATCGCAGGCAGGCTCACTCGGTCCCGGGTCGCGGGCAGGCTCACTCGGTCCCGGGTCGCGGGCAGGCTCACTCGGTCCTGGACACTCTGGACGAGGCACTGTTGCCGGACACTCTGGACGAGGCACTGTTGCTGGACACTCTGGACGAGACACTGTTGCCGGACACTCTGGACGAGGCACTGTTGCCGGACACTCTGGACGAGGCACTGTTGCCGGACACTCTGGCCTGGTCTGACGCACTGGAAGCCTGATGTGTGGGGCTGGTAGTGGAGGTACCAGCCTGGGGACACGCACCTCAGTGCTAATGAGGCGAGCAGGAACCGGCCGAGTTGGAGTGGGCTGACGCACTGGAAGCCTGATGCGTGGTGCTGGTACTGGAAGTGCCAGTTTGGGGACACGCACCTCCGGGCTAGTGCAGGGAGCGGGAACAGGCTGAGTTGGACTGGGCTGACTCACTGGAAGCTTGATGTGTGGTGCTGGTACTGGACGTGCCAGCCTGGAGACATGCACCTCAAGGCTAGTGCGTGTAGAGGGAAACACTGGACCGTAGAGGTGCACTGGCGGTCTCGAGCGCAGGACTGGCATCACCCCTACTGGCTGGATGCGCACTTTCCCCTGGCACATGCGGGGCGCTGGTACTGCGCATACCGGCCTGAAAATACCCGGCCTCGTCACAGCAGCCATTACCCCAAAGCACGGGACCTGTCCAGTCAATGGGTGTTTGGAAAAAACATGGGGATTTGGCTTGGGACTTAATCCTCGCCCAGCCAACCTACCCGTGTGCCCCCCCCCAAAAAATTATTGGGGTTGTCTCTCCGGCTTCCTCGCCAGCCGTGTTCCCCAGTAGCGATTCCGGTCCTCCCCAGACTTCCTCCATGGGCCATCTCCGGCCAGAATCTCCTCCCAAGTCCATGACTCACGATATTCCACCTGTTGTTGCTCCTTCCTCCGCTGCTTGGTCCATTTGTGGTGGGTAGTTCTGTCACGTTCTTCATCGTCAGACGAAAGAGAAATCATCGTCTGAGAAAGTGGACCAATACGCAGCGGGGTTATGTGTACTCATCTTCTTTATTTCTGGATAAGAAGGTAAACCGTAAACCAAAACACGTACACAAGAAAATAACAAAACGAGGACAAACAGTTTCACATGCTATGACAACTAGCAGTGCGAAATACAACTACCCACAATTAACAAACCCAAACACATACCTATATATAGGACTCTCAATCAGAGGAAAATAAACACCTGCCTCCAATTGAGAGTCCACACCCAAACCTAAACATAGAAAAACTAAACTAGACAGAACATAGAAAATACAACCTAGAACATACCCAACACCCAGAACTAACAAATCACACACCCTAAACACAACCAACCACCCCGAACCAACCAAAACAAATACCCCCTGCCACGTCCTGACCAAACTACAATACAAATAATACCTAAACTGGTCAGGACGTGACAATGTGTAGGTGTGTCCAAACTTTGGACTGGTACTGTATATACACACTATTAAATTAGGATTTTAAAAAACACAATCATTTTGACAGTATAAAAACAGTTTTATGTCGAACTCCTCATTAAGGCCAAGCGAAGACAGTGTGTTTTATTTAACCTTTTTTAATCTAGGAAAGTCAGTTAAGAACAAATTCTTATTTACAATGACAGCCAACCCCAGCCAAACCCTACAGGACTCCCAATCACAGCTGGTTGTGATACAGCCTGGTTGTCATTACAGTCTGTAATGATGCCTCTAACACTGAGATGCAGTGCCATAGACCACTCCGCCACTTGGGAGCCGAGTGTTAAGCCTGTGGATCCAGAAAGATTCCCTTTGAAGAAGTTTCCTCTCAATGTTCCCTCCCTTGCGTGACATCTTGACCATTTCTATTCCAATGCATCTCAGAGAACTAATAGGATGTCCAGCTTGAACCAAATGTCTCAGCTATCTGATTTTACATTTTAAGACCCCTTGAAGTATAAAAAATAGGGGGAGGCCCTCCCCCTCCACAGCACTCACTCACTCACTTACTCACTAAGAAACAGGCTGCCTCAATGCCTGTTAGTCAGCAGCAGCAGGTCACAGTGAAATATATATTTTTAAGAAATTGCCATGGCGGCCGCGGTTCAATTTAGAAGTAGCCCAAAACCCGCAACCCTCGATCAATACATTTTCACCCACGACATAGATTTCAAAGCAGCCCAATTTTACAGGAAAACCGCTTACATGGCAACCCTGTATCTTTCTCTCCCTCTCCCTCTCTCTCTCCCTGTCACTTCTGCTCCCGCTCCCCCCCTCCCCCGGCGTTCGAGGGCGCCAGGCTGCCCTGCATCACACACTCCTGCCATCTATTACGCACACCTGCCTTCCCTCGTCACGCGCATCAGCGATATTAGACTCACCTGGACTCAGTCATAACCTGTTTATTTCCTCCCCTATATTTGTCAGTTCCCTTGCTCTGTTCCCTGCTGCTGTATTAATAGTTATTTGTCTGTATTACTCATTTGCTGACGCTGTTCCTGTCTCGTTCCATGTCCGTTCCTTATTAAATGTTTCACTCCCCGTACCTGCTTCGTCGCCTCCAGCGTCATCCCATGTGACACTCCCCCCCCATATCTCTCTCTCTCGCTCTCTCTTTTGCTCTCTCTCGCTTTCTCTCTCATAAATGTGGTGATTCACAGCTTTGATTTTGAACAAGCTAATAATATTAATTTTCTGTTTTCAGTGTAATAAACATTGACACGAGAATGCGCCTAAGGCAGGGACTTCTAATGAGAAAATGAAATTAGTTTTTCGGCTGACTGATCAGAAACATTTTATACATTATAATCAAGCATTTACTTGACATGATTTGTTTGTGTGTTTAAATGTGTGTGTGTGTGTGTTTCTCTTTCTCTGTGCATGGCTTAGTGCATAGAGTGCATGTAAGTTGGTAATGTGCCCAGCTGTGTGCATTTGGTTGATAGGCTGTGAGTGCATCTGCTTTTACACAACACAGTACATGTGTTTTTACTTATTTGTTTTAATACTTGAATCCCAGACCTGATGTAGCCTGTGACATTTTCCAACCTTTATATGTAGGAATTAGCACAAACCCTCCCTGTCAGTGTGAATATATTTTTTGTGTAACCTTTCCATTTTCCATTATTCCTTCACTCTGAGGTCAAAGGTCTACGTTTGTGGCCCAATTAACTGGCCTGACATGCAATTTATTCCATCTACATTTAACCGTCCTTCTGCTGGGTTTGAGCGCTTCACTTCAACTGGAATGATTGAATGAATGAATGAATGAATGAATGCAAATGGTTTGCAGGTTAAGTGGCTGGAGTCCAAGGTCACACATGTCAAAGCTTATGGACCATGAGTTTTTCAGGATCAAAAAGGGGCTTAGGTGGTGGCCGTGGCAGGGGGCTTGTTGGCCCGTTGGTGAGGCTGAATTTGATAGAACATTTTAGAGGCCCCATCTTGGCGGTGTAAACCAATTTCCTGCAATTCTGCACACTTCTCCATGTAGCTGAGAGAAGTGTTTGCAGTTTTGAAGCTAATTTCCTGCGTTTTTACACATTTTGCCATGCATGAGAAAGAAAATGTTGCCGTTTTAAAGCAAATTTCCTGCGACTCAACTTTTTCTGCCATAGAGCTACAGTAAGAGAAAAATGTGTCGTTTTAAAGCTACTTTCCGGTAAATTCAATGCATTTTGCCATGGCTAATGCAGAGTTATTTTGCTCAAACATAATAACTAAATCTGTACTGTTAAATTCATTGTTTTTGGAATTTTAGTCTACTTTTTATTTTAGTGATTGTTAGTTCTCAAAGATTATATTAGAAGAAAATATGTAGGTCCACTATCTTTTCTAGATACTATTTATCTAGTTTTAGTCATTTAAGTTTACACTGAAAGCGTATTTCCATCCCGATTTTGAAAAAATATATAGGCAACCCGAAGAAAAAAAACGATTTCAATTGCAGAAAAGTTCCTGAGTTCTAGCTTGGGCACATAGCCCAAGCTAGAAGAACCAGTAAACTGGATGAGATACAGTACATGCATTTGACATTCCTGCATGATCTGTGTGGCAGAGCCATATGCAGCATACATTTGTAAAAACCTTGGCCGATATTGAATGGATTCGTTTTTCTACTGTAGGATATGCAGGACAAATGGGGAGGCGTACACTACCGGTTAAAAGTTTTAGAACACCTACTAATTGTCACGACTTCCGCCGAAGTCGGCCCCTCTCCTTATTCGGGCGGCGTTCGGCGATCGACGTCACCGGCTTACTAGTTACCACCGATCTATGTTTCCCTGTTCGTTTGGGTTTGTCTTAATTATACACACCTGTTTCATATTCCCTGATTATGTTCATTATTTAACCCTCTGGCTTTCATGTTTGTCTTGTCCGTGATTGTTTCCTGTTTTGTAGTTGTTGGTGTTTCTCCCAGCCATGTTTTATTGATGTGGGAGAAGTTGGATTATTGTTTTTGAGTAAAAACGTTTTGTTTGCACTCATCCCTGTGTCCTGCGCCTGACTCCGATACTTCTCCTACGAAAAGCATTACAGAATCACGGAACACTATAATGGAGTCAGCAGGAGCAGCCAGTACTCCTAATCCAGTAAAGGAGCGCATCCAGCAGCACGCGACCATGTTAGAGTCTCGGGACAGCCATGGATCGCGTGCTGCAGACTATGGACAGTATTGAGAGAAGAGGATTTCCCTTCGACCCAGCCATTCCATCACCACCAGAACCACATCATACACACATGCTCAACCATCCGTCATCAGTATCCAGTGGGATTCGGCTCTCGCTCTCGGGAGCGTATGACGGAACAGCTGCCGGGTGCCAGGGGTTCCTACTCCAAGTGGAGCTCTACATGGTGGCTGTCCAGCCGGCACCTTCGGGACGCGAGAGAGTGAGTGCTCTCATCTCCTGTCTGACTGGTAAAGCCCTGGAGGGGGCCAACGCCATCTGGGAAGGGGAAGGCCCTACTCTAGATAACTACGAGGACTTCTCCCGCCGCTTTCGAGCAGTATTTGATTATCCACTGGAGGGGAGAGCGGCGGGGGAGCACCTGTTGCATTTAAGACAGGGGATGAGGAGCGCTCAGGAGTTTGCGCTGGACTTTAGAACACTGGTGCGGGATGGAATGAGCGGGCCCTGATCGACCACTACAGGTGTGGTTTGCGAGAGGACGTTCGTCGGGAGCTAACCTGTAGGGACACCACTATCCACCTGGACCAGCTGGTGGACTTATCGATCCGGCTGGATAACCTGTTGGCCTCCCGCGGACGTCCGGATCAGGGATCGTTGGTTCCATCCCCCAGCCCCTTAGACCCAACACCTATGGAGTTGGGAGGGGCTGGTACGAGGGAGACCGGAGGGGGAACCATTCCATGCACTAGCTGTGGCCGCAGAGGACACACTGCTGGTCGGTGCTGGGGAGGTTCTCCAGGAAGTCGAGGTGGTAGGCGGACCCCTGGTGGTTCATCTCCGGTGAGCAGGCACACGACTCACCTAGACCCCCCTGTTGCTCACAGGGTTCTCCCCGCATTCCCAGCATAAGGCGCTAGTAGATTCAGGCGCAGCTGGGAACTTTATTGATAGGTCTTTGGCTCATAGATTAGGGATTCCTATTGTTCCCGTTGATGTTCCCTTCCCTGTACATGCCCTACATAGTCGTCCTTTGGGGTCAGGGCTGATTAGGGAGGTCACAGCTCCCATTGCTATGGTAACGAAGGGGTGTCATGAGGTTAGAATTCGTCTCTTTCTGATTGACTCTCCTGCGTTTCCCGTTGTTTTGGGTCTTTCCTGGTTGGCTTCTCATGATCCTATTATTTCGTGGCAACAGAGGGTTCTCAAGGGATGGTCCTGTCAGTGTTCAGGGAGGTGTTTAGGTGTTTCCTTAGGTGCCACTACGGTGGAAAGTCCAAACCAGGTTTCCACCATGCACATTCCCCCCGAATATGCCGATTTGGCAATCGCCTTCTGTAAAAAGAAGGCGACTCAATTACCACCCCATCGACCGGGGGATTGTGCGATAAATCTCCGGGAGGGCGCTGCACTTCCCAGGAGTCACATGTATCCTCTGTCACAGGAGGAGACAGAGGCTATGGAGACATATGTCACTGAATCGCTGGGACAAGGATACATTCGGCCCTCCATTTCACCTGTCTCCTCGAGTTTCTTTTTTGTGAAGAAGGATGGAGGTTTACGCCCATGCATCGACTATCGAGGTTTGAACCAGATTGCGGTGAAATACAGTTACCCGCTGCCTCTTATCGCTAGTATGACAGAGTCATTGCACAGGGTGCGCTTCTTCACAAAATTGGACCTCAGGAGCGCATACAACCTGGTGCGTATCAAGGGAGGGGATGAGTGGAAGACGGCATTTAGCACCACTTCTGGGTGCTAAATGCCGTATGGGTTAATGAATGCTCCATCCGTCTTCCAATCATTTGTGGATGAGATCTTCAGGGACCTGCACGGGCGGGGTGTAGTGGTGTATATAGATGACATTCTAATATACTCCACTACCCGCACTGAGCATGTGTCCCTTGTACACATGGTGCTTGGTCGACTGTTGGAGCATGACCTTTACGTCAAGGCGGAGAAATGTCTGTTCTTCCAACAGTCCGTCTCCTTCCTTGGGTACCGTTTGTCCGCGTCAGGTGTAGAGATGGAGACTGACCGCATTTCAGCCGTGCGTAATTGGCCGACTCCAACCACGGTAAAGGAGGTGCAGCGGTTTTTAGGGTTTGCCAACTACTACCGGAGGTTTATCCGGGGTTTTGGCCAGGTGGCGGCTGCCATTACCTCCTTACTGAAGGGGGGACCGGTGCGACTGCGGTTGTTGGCTGAGGCGGATAGAGCTTTTGGTAACCTGAAGGCTCTGTCTACCACGGCTCCAGTGCTGGCGCATCCTGATCCCTCCTTAGCATTCATAGTTGAGGTGGACGCATCTGAGGCTGGAATAGGGGCTGTGCTATCTCAGCGCTCGGGTAAGCCACCAAAACTCCGCCCCTGTGCTTTCTTTTCGAAGAAACTCAGACCGGCGAAGCGAAACTATGATGTGGGGGATAGGGAGTTGTTGGCTGTGGTCGGGGCTCTGAAAGCGTGGAGACACCCTTTCCTCATTTGGACTGACCACCGAAATCTGGAGTACATTCGGGCAGCGAGGAGACTGAACCCTCGCCAGGCTAGGTGGGCTATGATTTTCACACGCTTTGCTTTCACCCTTTCCTACAAACCAGGTTCCCAGAACGTGATGGCAGATGCACTGTCCGGTCCACGGAGCCCACTCCTATAAATTCCAGCTTCTTGCCTGGTGGCACCGGTGGTATGGGAGGTGGACGTGGACATCGAATGGGCGTCACGTGCAGAACCCACTCCCCCCCAGTGTCCCGTTGAGCGCGTGTACGTTCCGTTTAAAGTTTGCGATTGTTTGATCTGTTGGGCCCACACATCACCCTCCTCTGGTCATCCTGGTATCGGTCGGACGGTGAGCTGCCTTGCGGGGAAGTACTGGTGGCCCACGTTAGCTAAGGACATGAGGATTTATGTCTCCTCCTGTTCAGTATGCACACAGTGCAAGGCACCTAGACATCTGCCCAGAGGGAAATTACAACCCCTTCCCGTTACGCAACGACCGTGGTCACACCTATCGGTGGATTTAGTGACGGATCTTCCCCCGTCACGGGGTAACACCACGATCCTGGTTGTTGTGGATCAGTTTTCTAAATCCTGCCGTCTCCTTCCTTTGCTCGGTCTCCCTACGGCTCTACAAACTGTGGAGGCTCTGTTCACCCATGTATTCCGGCACTACGGGGTGCCTGAGGACATAGTGTCTGATCGGGGTCCCCATTTTACGTCTAGAGTCTGGAGGGCGTTTATGGAATGCCTGGGGGTCTCGGTCAGCCTTACCTCAGGTGTCCACCCCGAAATTAACGGGCAGGTGGAAAGAGTCAACCAAGAGGTGGGTAGGTTTCTGCGGTCCTATTGCCAGGACCGGCTGGGAGAGTGGGCGTTGTTTATCCCCTGGGCGGAGATGGCCCAAAACTCCCTACGCCACTCTTCGACTAATCTTAACCTAACACACACTGAAAAGGGGTATCAGCTGGTCCTGGCTCCATGGCATCAGAGCCAGATCGAGGCTCCTGCGGTGGATGAATGTTTTCGGCACTCGGAGGAGACATGGAACGCTGCCCATGTACGACTACAACGAGCCATCAGGCGGCAAAAGGCAAGTGCCGACAGCCACTGCAGTGAGGCCCCGGTTTATGCACCGGGGGATCGGGTCTGGCTCTCGACCCGAAACCTACCCCTTCACCTGCCCTGCCGGAAGCTGGGTCCGCGGTTTGTGGGGCCTTTCAAAGTCCTGAGGAGATTGAACGAGGTTTGTTATAGGTTACAACTGCCCTCTGATTATCATATTAACCCCTCGTTCCATGTGTCTCTCCTCAGGCCGGTGGTGGCTGGTCCGCTCCAGCAGTCTGAGGTACGGGAGGTTCCTCCGCCCCCTCTGGACATCGAGGGGCCCCGGCGTATACAGCACAAGCCATTATGGACTCCAGACGTCGGGCGAGGGGCTCTCAGTACCTCGTGGAGTGGGAGGGTTACGGTCCGGAGGAGCGAAGCTGGGTACCGGCGGAGGACATCCTGGACCCATTATTTATCCAGGAGTCTCACTGCTTCCGTCCGGATCGCCCTGCTCCACGTCCTCCGGGTCGTCCCCGAGGCCGGTGTCAAGAGAGGGGGGGGTACTGTCACGACTTCCGCCGAAGTCGGCCCCTCTGCTTGTTTGTTCGGCGATCGACGTCACCGGCTATGTTTCCCTGTTCGTTTGGTTTTGTCTTAATTATACACACCTGTTTCATATTCCCTGATTATGTTCATTATTTAACCCTCTGGCTTTCATGTTTGTCTTGTCCGTGATTGTTTCCTGTTTTGTAGTTGTTGGAGGTGTTTCTCCCAGCCATGTTTTATTGATGTTGGATTACTGTTTTTGAGTAAAAACATTTTGTTTGCACTCATCCCTGTGTCTTGCGCCTGACTCCGATACTTCTCCTACGAAAAGCATTACACTAATTCAAGGGTTTTTCTTTATTTTTACTATTTTCTACATTGTAGAATAATAGTGAATACATCAAAATTATTAAATAACACATATGGAATCACATAGTAACCAAAAAAGTGTTAAACAATTTTTATATTTTATATAACATTTTATATTTGAGATTCTTTGCCTTGATGACAGCATTGCATTCTCTCAACCAGCTTCATAGGAATGCTTTTCCAACAGTCTTGAAGGAGTTCCCACATATGCTCATCCCAAACCATCTCAATTTGGTTGAGGTCGGGGGAATGTGGAGGCCAGGTCATTTGATGCATCACTCTCCTTCTTGGTAAAATAGCCCTTACACAGCCTGGAGGTGTGTTGGGTCATTGTCCTGTTGAAAAAGAAATTATAGACCCACGAAGCCCAAACTAGATGGGATGGCGTATCGTTGCAGAATGCTGTGGTAGCCATGCTGGTTAAGTGTGCCTTGAATTCTAAATAAATAACAGACTGTGTCACCAGCAAAGTACCCCCACACCATAACACCTCCTCCATACTTTATGATGGGAACCACTCATGCGGAGAGCATCCATTCACCCACACCACGTCTCACAAAGACACGGCGGTTGGAACCAAAAATCTCCAATTTGGACTCCAGATCAAAGGACAAATTTCCTCCAGTCTAATGTCCATTGCTCGTGTTTCTTAGCCGAAGCAAGTCTCTTCTTCTTATTGTCTTATTGGTGTTCTTTAGTAGTGGTTTCTTTGTAGCAATTCAACCATGAAGGCCTGATTCACACAGTCTCATCTGAACAGTTGATGTTGATGTGTCTGTTACTTGAACTTTATTTGGGCTTCAATTTCTGAGGCTGGTAACTCTAATAAACTTATCCTCTGCAGCAGAGGGAACTCTCTGTCTTCCATTCCTGTGGCGGTATTCATTAGAGCCAGTTTCATTATAGCACTTGATGGTTTTTGCGACTGCACTTGAAGAAACTTCTTGAAGTTATTGACATTTTCTGTGTTGACTGACCTTCATGTCTTAAAGTAATGATGTACTGTCATTTCTCTGCTTATTTGACTTGGTCTTTTACCAAATAGGGCTATTTTCTGTATTCCCCTTACCTTGTCACACCGCAACTGATTGGCTCAAACACATTAAGGAAAGAAATTCCACACATTAACTGTTAGTCAAAATATTTTATTTGTTTAACACTTTTTTGATTACTACATGAATCCGTATGTGTTATTTCATAGTTTTGATGTCTTCACTATTATTCCACAATGTAGACAACAGTAAAATAAAGTAAAACCCTTGAATGAGTAGGTGTTCTAAAATGTTTGACCGGTAATGTACATTGTACTGTAGAATAAATAACTGGCAATGTACATTGTACTGTAGAATAAATAACTGGCCTGGTTAAGACCATGTTTTAGTCCCCTCATACCTGTATCCTTCTTGGTTGTTCACATAATATCATCCATGCTTAGTGATTATACGTAAGGCAGGTTCCATGTTAAAGGCCCAGTGCAGTCAAAAATGAGATTTCCCTGTGTTTTATATATATTTCCACACTATGAGGTTGAAATAATACTGTGAAATTGTGAAAATGAGAATGCCCTTTTAGTGTAGGATCTGTTTGAAAATACATTTCTGCCAGTTGTGGTGGGATGGAGTTTTGGCCTGCCTTGTGACATCACCAGGCTGTAAATGAGTTAATAGACCAATAAGAGCATTCCAAACCTCTCTGCCAATAACAGCTAGACTTCAGTTTTCCTCTCCCCAATCAGACAGTGTCACATGGGTCGTATTGAGAGGCCCAAAACGCAGCGGGTAAAGTGCTCATCTTCTTATTTTATTAAAGAAAACACTTAATCAAAATAAACGACAAAAACAGTCCAGTAAGGTGCACAGACTATACTAGAAACAACCCACCACAAACACAAGTGAAAACAAACACAACTAAATATGGCCTCCAATTAGAGACAACAACCAGCTGCCTCTAATTGGAGGTCATTGCCAAAACTCACATAGAAATTGAAAAGCTAGATTTAAACATAGAAATAGGAAAACTAGAACATAAACCCAAAATACCTGTAACGGCTGTCAAATGGAGTAAACCAAGGCGCAGCGTGGTTAGTGCTCATCATGAATTTATTATACTGAGAACACAATAAACAGAGAAACAAAAGACGACAGCCAAACAGTTCTGTCAGGTAAGATATACTAAACAGAAATAAACCACCCATAAAACACAATGAGAAAACCCCTACATAAATATGGCCTCTAATCAGAGGCAATGAGATTCAGCTGACTCCAATTAGAGACCAACCCCAAAAAATTCCAACATAGAAACAGAAAAACTAGATATTTAAACATAGAAATAGAATAACATAGATCAACCCAAAACACACAAAACAAACACCCCTGCCACGCCCTGACCAAACTATCATAACAAAATGACCCCTTACTGGTCAGAAATGCACCTCAACCAAAAAAAACTAAAAAAACAACCCCAAACCTAAAGAGAGGGAAGGGAGGGTGGCCACCGTCAACAACGGTTCTTGTGCTACACCCCCCCTTCCCAATTCTCCCCCCTACGGAGCTCAGGAGCGGGACGCAGACACAGACTAGAGCGGGGTCCCTCGCCGCCGACCCCGGACTGGGGACCCTCGCCGTGGGCCCCGGACAGGAGGGCAACTCTGGCAGCGCCGGACTGGCGGGCGACTCTGGCAGCGCCGGACTGGCGGGCGACTCTGGCAGCGCCGGACTGGCGGGCGACTCTGGCAGCGCCGGACTGGCGGGCGACTCTGGCAGCGCCGGACTGGCGGGCGACTCTGGCAGCGCCGGACTGGCGGGCGACTCTAGCAGCGCCGGACTGGGAGCAGGCACAGGACTCACCAGGCTGGGGAGAAATGCAGGAGGCCTGGCTCTGTGAGCAGGCACAGGATAGACCGGGTCTTGAAGACGCACTGGAGGTCTGGAGCGCACGGCCTGCACAACCCGTCCTGGCTGAGTTGTTACTGTAGCCCAGCACGGGCGGAGTGCTGGCACAGGGCGAACTGGGCTGTGCCGAGGAATGATGGCTGCCGTGCGCAAAGCAAGCGCAGGGTAGCCTGGGCCTAGGAGACGCACTGGTGGCCAGATGTGTTGCGCCGGCGCACTTCTCCCTGGCTGGATGCCCACTCTAGCACGGCACTTGCGTGGGGCTGGTATCGACAGCACCGGACTGTGCGTGCGGATGGGCGAGACCCTGCGCACATCCGCATAGCACGGTGCTCTCCACGCCAAACGCTCCCCATAATAAGCATGAGGAGTTGGCTCAGGTCTATTGCCTGACTTACTCCAACTCCCCATGTGCCCCCCCCCCCAAAACATTTTCTGGGGCTGCCTCTCAGGTAGCTCCCTTAACTTGTCCTCCCAGAATCTACGTTCCGACTCCCATGTCCATCCTTCTCCCCGATGCTCCAATCCACGCTGCTTGGTCTTCTTGTGGTGGGTGGTTCTGTAACGGCTGTCAAATGGAGTAGACCAAGGCGCAGCGTGGTTAGTGCTCATCATGAATATATTATACTGAGAACACAATAAACAGAGAAACAAAAGACGACAGCCAAACAGTTTTGTCAGGTAAGATATACTAAACTGAATAAAACCACCCACAAAACACAATGAGAAAACCCCTACATAAATATGGTCTCTAATCAAAGGCAATGAGATTCAGCTGCCTCCAATTAGAGACCAACCACAAACAATTCCAACATAGAAACAGAAAAACTAGATATTCAAACATAGAAATAGAATAACATAGATCAACCCCAAAATAACAAAACACACAAAACAAACACCCCCTGCCACGCCCTGACCAACTATAATGACAAATAACCCCTTTTACTGGTCAGGACGTGACAGACAGCTTCTTGCTTGAGAAATTGCTTTCTGCTAAGAAGCAATTTTGGTTTCTTTTTCACCATTTTAATTTACATCAATCACAGTAATGTACTTAATTGTTCACCAGAAATTATTTTGATAAAAATGCTCTTAATATATTCAATTATAATTCCAGTTTTGTATTTCTCCTGCTACGGACCAATACTGGGGTATCCTGTTCATTAGCGTCAGTTTGGCGCTCCAGCAGAGTTCAAAGTGTTTTCCTATCTGGAGATGTATAGGAAGATTAAATAACTAAAACCTATGCTGAGTACGCAGAATCTCCCTCTGTGCCATGTTAGAGAAATGGGGCTGTCATCAGGCAGAACAAAGGCTGGACAACTTGTTTATTGCTATTTTACATCATGTCTTCTTGTGTTCCTATGAGGAGGGCGTGCTGTGATCATGTTTGTTTGATAAAACCTAAACCACGGCTTTGTAGGCCTGGAGAGACCCTGTTATTTAACATAACACCAGCTCATAAACACACAATGCTTAAATATTATATTACACTACAGACTAGAGGTCGACCGATTAATCGGCATGGCTGATTAATTAGGGCCGATTTCAAGTTTTCATAACAATCGGTAATCTGCATTTTTGGACGCCGATTATGGACGATTACATTGCAATCCACGAGGAGACTGCGTGGCAGGCTGACCACCTGTTACGTGAGTGCAGCAAGGAGCCAAGGTAAGTTGCTAGCTAGCATTAAACTTATCTTATAAAAAACAATAAATCTTAACATAATCACTAGTTAACTACACATGTTCGATGATATTACTAGTTTAACTAGCTTGTCCTGCGTTGCATATAATCAATGCGGTGCCTGTTAATTTATCATCGAATCACAGCCTACTTCGCCAAACGGGTGATGATTTAACAAATGTGCTATCGCAAAAAAAACACAATCGTAGCACCAATGTACCTAACCATGAACATCAATGCCTTTCTTAAAATCAATACACAAGTGTATATTTTTAAACCTGCATATTTAGTTGAAATAAATTAATGTTAGCAGGCAGTATTAACTAGGGAAATTGTGTCACTTCTCTTGCTTTCAGCGTAAGCAGAGTCAGGGTGTACGCAGCAGTTTGGGACGCCTGGCTCATTGCGAACTGTGTGAAAACCATTTCTTACTAACAAAGACCGTAATTAATTTGCCAGAATTTTACATAATTATGACATATCATTGAAGGTTGTGCAATGTAACAGCAATATTTAGACTTAGGGTTGCCACACGTTCTATAAAATACGGAACAGATCCATATTTCACTGAAAGAATAAAGTTTTTGTTTTCGAAATTATAGTTTCCGAATTTGACCATATTAATGACCTAAGGCTCGTATTTCTGTGTGTTTATTATATTATAATTAAGTTTATGATTTGATATTTTATAGAGCAGTCTGACTGAGCGGTGGTAAGCAGCAGCAGGCTTGTAAGCTTTCATTCAAACAGCACTTTCCTGCGTTTGCCAGCAGCTCTTTGCAATGCTTGAAGCACAGCGCTGTTTATGACTTTAAGCCTATCAACTCCCAAGATTAGGCTGGCAATACTATAGTGCCTATAAGAACATCCAATAGTCAAAAGTATATGAAATACAAATGGTATAGAGAGAAACGGTCCTGTAAATTCCTATAATAACTACAACCTAAAACTTCTTAACTGGGAATATTGAGGACTAATGTTAAAAGGAACCGTCAGCTTCATATGTTCTCATGTTCTGAGCAAGGAACTTAAACGTTAGCTTTTTTACATGGCATATATTGCGCTTTTACTTTCTTCTTCAACACTGTGTTCTTGCATTATTTCAACGAAATTGAACGTTTATTATTTATTTGAGACTACATTTATTTTATTTATGTATTATATTAACTTAAAATAAAAGTGTTCATTCAGTATTGTTGTAATTGTCATTATTACAAATATATATATATAAACATCTGCCGATGAATCGGTATCCGCCTTTTTTGGGCCCTCCAATAATCGGTATCGGTATCGGCGTTGAAAAAAATCATAATCGGTCGACCTCTACTACAGACAGCTACAGAGAAGTGAAAAGCACTGCACATCCCAGATGGGTAGATTCCAATGAGCAGCTACAGTCACATTGGACACATTGTTTAAATTCCTCAATTACAAACTAGCTGTGACGCATTATTTGAATTCCAGCGAGTGCAGGCTTGATATGAGTTGCTTTGCTTCACCTGCAGTTCAATTTGGAATGATACTTATTTTAACTCTATGCCACTCCATAGAATTAGATCAAGGAAGCCCTACAGTTGCAATGATCTCCTGATGAGTTTTTTGACTGAACTATTTTACCCCAATGACTTACGCTTTCACTTATGGAAAGGGAAAACATTTATCTCTCTGTGTAGTCATGCAGTGTCAGCATTAACTAGTCAGTCCATGGATTTGTTGAATAGGCCTGTTATGTAAGGTACTATAGTTAGACTTGGCATTTAAAAAAAGTTTGCACTAAAACTGTTTGAAAGCCGAGGTGATAACTGATTTGCATTTAGGCACCACTGTTGCTGACAGTCAAGTTCAGTCTTGTTTCGAAAACATTAGCTAACATGTGTCCTTTATTTATGAGCTCTCTCTGAATTGATGACCAGCAGTCATCTTCTTAAGAACAAACTATAGCACCATTGTTCTTTTAAAGAGGTGCTTAAGATAAAACGCTGAAAGGGCAGAACGGCACATCTGGAATTAGCTAGTAGCAGTGGCGGCATGCAGACCTGCTGCAGTAGAAAGCTGCCTTCATTGCACTCTCCTACAGTCGTCACAGTGCTCTCTGTTCTCTGCTCCCATACCAGCTGACATGGTACAGTATGTCATGCTATGCATGCTTCACTGGCTCTGTCTAAGCCCTCTGACTGTCCATCTGCAGCTGGGACAAAGCAGGGCTGGGGAGAGTTCCTTTAGGACCACAGGACCAGAGAGGGCTTGCCAGGACACGGCTAGGTGACAGATGTAGTGTGAGGAAGGATCTAACCTTTGTGTTCTACTACCTAGCTCTCTTCTTGAGTCTAGACCACACGCAAGCACACAGGTGTGTCCAAGCATTCACACAAGCACACATATAGGTTAGTGTTGGGTTAGTGTAAGGGTTTTTGCTGTAAGAACAGTGTACTAATACGTAATTTCAATACTTGTTATTAGTCTCATAGCATAGGGTCACTCTTCCGGTGCATAGGCATAATACTCCAAGCTATTTAAAAGCATATGCATTAATGCAAAGTTTATTTTGCTTCGTGTTAAGCCTTTTCCAAAATGCTTGGTTGATTTTAATTATTCACATAATGTTAACACTCTGCAGTCCCAGTTATACAAAGGATGACACTGGCTTTCACACACAGTGCTTAAATACAACTGTGAATGCTGAATTAAATGTAAAGTCTTACATCGTTCTCAAAAGGGGACACTGCCATAATCCTTTCACTGCTAATTAAAACTACTTGACTAAACTAAAGCCTCCAGTAGCCTCAGCGTGTGGAGAGACAGTGACGGAGGAAGAAATCACTCAGAGAGAGCATATACGGTGCATCTGAAATGGCACCCTATTCTCTATATAGCACACACATTTTGACCAGAGCCTGCATAGTTTTACTGTACATAGAAAACCTGGAAATTAAACATCTTTATATAAACTGCCCATTTATTTCACCCAAATAACTGTTCTCTTCTCCCTTCTGCCAGGTGCACGTTATATGCCATTTTACATTATTCCTGTTGTTTATTCATCTTTCAAATTGGATTTTCCATCTGGCTTATTGTGCCATAAAGCCTTTCTTTGGTTTGGTGCTAGAGATCATTACTCACTTCCTTTCTTCCTCTGGGGGATGTCACTGGCGTTTTTATCCCACAGAACCAAATCCACAGTGAAACATCACTGTTTCCTCTGTGATAAGGTTATTTTGCCCTGCGGTTGCTATGCAACAATGTGAAGTGTGTTGGCACAACATGATTTTTATCTGTTCCAACAATAAAGGCAGTATTGCACATAGCAGCAGATATATTACTAGATGTATGTTTCTAATGTTGCCAGCCAGGATCAGACTGATGGAACATAAAACAGTTCGATATTAGATTCCCCCCCGCTCTCTCTCGTTCTACACTGTGTTCTAGAATGTGTTCTTCTTCTTCAAAACCTTCTGTGTTGCTTTATTCAACCTGGCTCTAACATTTTTGGGTTTGGAAATTAAGGCATTATTGATATCCAGTCTCTGTGCCCCCTATAAAATGTTACTTTCTGAATATTCTCGATTTTCAATATGATTTATTTTTTGCCATAAAAATCATGCCCATGTTGCATTTTTCTTATATTTATCAATCTCATAGTCTCTTGTATTTTCACCTGAAGAAACCTTGTAGAACGTCTCTGTAGAGTTGTCTAATCATTAAAATGTTTTCTAGGCTAGATAACAACAACGGAGCCTGTGTTAAATTAATTCCATTGGGCATGTCTTCATTTTGAACATTTATTTGTTGAAATGGATGTATTATAGATGAGCCTTGGCTGGTATTGTCTCAAACAATTACAAATATGTTGCCATTGAAAATGGATTGATTCTGACAACATTGTGATCAAGTTGACAAATAAAAATGTAGCTCGTCTCTTTTGGTTTCATCAGAGAGTGAGAGCTGCGGTGAAGGTTGTGGGGTGGAGAGGGGTAGACATATAATGGTACTTAAATTAGAAACGTATATCATTAATCATCCCTTTCTTTCATTGCCTTGACACGTGAGACAAGGAAATCTATGTTTATCTGAGCTGGGAGAATAAATATGAACAACGTCATTTCATGGATTAGTCCCCAAAGAACAGAACAGCCACTCTCTCAGGGTGCACTTTCCAGTCATCACTCAACTGACTAAACAAGCCAATTATTTCTTATACCACACACATGCCAATTAGTTACAGAAGCTGAAATCTCTGCTACAGTGTTTTTTATTATGGTATTGCTGCATTGGGTGACTTGTGTAAGGTGCTGTCAGACAGTATCTCTTCCAGTCCAAAGCAATTGATGTGAGCATCACTGGAGAGAACAGCTAGGAGAGTGTTCTGTTCTGTCAGTGTTCTGTTTGACACTGATGGCCTGTAGAGGAGAATTTTTTCATCATTTTAGTTGGCTGGTTTTATTTGTACTTTGCAGCCGTGTTAGTGGTGTTATGTAGAATGTAAGAGAATAGAGCGTTTAAGGTACAGAATAGATGTGCTGGTTCAATTGTTACTTTTCTAGATGCCTGTGCTGCATCAACGCTACAACTCTGATTATCTGATTATGTGGTTTGGTGCCTGTAAGGCTTTTCCCTGAGAGTTTGAAATGTATATATTCTATAGGATTGTCAAATTCCCTCTACCTAAGCCTTTTATTAGTTGTGATTTGAGAGTATAGGCTTTTTCTAGTACATACAGTGCCTTCAGAAAGTATTCATACCCCTTGACTTATTTTACATTTTGTTATGTTACAGCCTGAATTCAAAATTGATTAAATATTGTTTTTGTCACCTATCAACACACAATACCCCCATACTGACAGGGTGAAAACATGTTTTTAGAAATCTTAGCAAATTTATTGAAAATGAAATACAGAAATATCTTGTTTACTTAAGTATTTACACCTCTTTGCTATGACACTCCAAATTGAGCTCAGGTGCATCCAATTTCCTATGATCATCCTTGAGATGTATTTACAACTTGATTGGAGTCCACCTGTGGCCAATTCAATTGTTTGGACATGATTTAGAAAGAAACACACCTGTTTATATAAGGTCCCACAGTTGACAGTGCATGTCAAGGCAGGAACTATACCATGAAGTATACCACTGTACCACTGTCCGCAGATCTCCGAGATAGAATTGCGATGAGGCACATATATGGTAAAGGGTATAAATCAATTTCTAGAGTGTTGAAAGTGTCCAAGAGCACAGTCGTTTCCATCATTGGGAAATGAAACAAATATGGAACTACCCAGACTCTGCCTTCAGCTGGCCATCTGACCAAACTGAGCAACCAGGCAAGAAGGACCTTGGTCAGGGAGGTGACCAAAAACCCAATGACCACTCTGACAGAACTACAAAGTTCCTTGGCTGAGATGGGAGAACCTGCTAGAAAGACAACAGTCTTTACAGCACTTCACCAATCTGGGCTTTATGGGAGAGAGGCCAGACGGAGCCACTCCTGAGAAAAAGGCATGACAGCACGCCTGGAGTTTGCTAAAAGGCACGTGAAGGACTATGAGTCCATAAGGCAAAAATGATGTGTGGTCTGATGAGACAACATTTTTACTCTTTGGCCTGAATGCAAAGCGTTATGTCTGGAGAAAACCAGGCACAGCTCATCACCCATCTAACCATCACTACCGTGAAGCATGTTGGTAGCAGCATCATGCTAAGGGGATGCTTTTCAGCAGCAGAGACTGGGAGACTGATAAGGATAGAGGGAACAATGAATGGAGAAAAATACTGGTAAATCCTTAATGAGATCCTGCTTCAGAGGGCACGCGACCTTAAACTGGGCGAAGATTTACATTCCAACAGGACAATGACGCCAAGCATACAGCTAAAGCAATGCTGGGATGGCTTCAGAACAAGAATGTGAAAGTCTTTCAGTGGCCCAATCAAAGCCCAGACTGGAATCCCATTGAAAATCTGTGGAAAGCCTTGAAGATTGCTGTTCACCACTGCTCCCCATTTAACTTAACAGAGCTTGAGAAAATCTGCAAAGAAGAATGGGAGAAAACCCCAAAACCAGATGTGCAAAGCTGATAAAGATATACTCAAGACGACTCAAAGCTGTAATCACCACCAAAGGTGCTTCTACAAAGTATTGACTCAGGGGTGTGAATACTTACACTGTGTAAATTATATATTTCTGTATAAATTTTCCATACATTTGCAAACATTTCTAAAAACATTTTGTTCTCTTTGTCATTATGGGGTGTTTTTCGTAGATGGGTGAGATTTAAAAAAATATTTAAACGATTTTGAATTCAAGCTGTAACACAACAACATGTGGAATAAGTCAAGAGATATGAATACTTTCTGAAAGCACTCTAGAATAATGATATCATGCTTATTCTAGCCATGTTCTTTATAATATTCATAAAGACTCAATATGAATGTCTTTTGTAATGATGTGAGGTCTGGGGGATCCCCCCCACCCCCCCCAACAACATTTCTGTGGTTTTCTCCTCGAGGTAAAGTGATACAGGTGTGCTGTACCGTGCGCCTCTATATAGCTTGCTAAATGTTTTCGGCTGGCAGGCAATGCAACTCCTGGTTATTCAGGAAGGCAGCAGCTGCTGAATTCTCTCTTTTCATACTGACTCAGCATGGGCGTAATTATCGGGCCGTTTTCTTATCTGACTCACTCACCATTTGCCCCCCTGAAACCCCTCAACTTGTTACCAGTTCTATTATGAAAAGGAAAAGAGGGGAGGTAAAATAATCTCAGTTGGCTTGGTTACATTTTGGTTATAAAGAGTTCTTTGTTTTGTTTTTATAGAGCACAGCTGAACTGATTTTTCACCATCTCTAACATAGAAGACCAAAAGACCTAAAAGGATGTTATTTTATAGAACATGGAAAATAAAGTAGCCTAGTGGTTAGTAGTGAATTGCTGTATCGGGTATGATCTCTCTGCTCAGTGAATCTCCTATACAGAGCAGTTCCATTTCATTTGTGGTTGCTCCATCTTTGTAGGCATTCACTAACTGTGTGGAATAGAATTAAATGTCAATGACTCTATCCTTCAGCTGGTCAGGCCCAGAGAGATCAAACGCCAGCTGGTCAGGCCCAGAGAGATCAAATGCCAGCTGGTCAGACCCAGAGAGATCAAACGCCAGATGGTCAGGCCTAGAGAGATCAAACGCCAGATGGTCAGGCCTAGAGAGATCAAACGTCAGCTGGTCAGGCCCAGAGAGATCAAACGCCAGCTGGTCAGGCCCAGAGAGATCAAATGCCAGCTGGTCAGGCCCAGAGAGATCAAACGTCAGCTGGTCAGGCCCAGAGAGATCAAATGCCAGCTCTTCAGACCCAGAGAGATCAAACGTCTGCTGGTCAGGCCTAGAGAGATCAAACGCCAGATGGTCAGGCCTAGAGAGATCAAACGTCAGCTGGTCAGGCCTAGAGAGATCAAACGTCTGCTGGTCAGGCCTAGAGAGATCAAACGCCAGATGGTCAGGCCCAGAGAGATCAAATGCCAGCTGGTCAGACCCAGAGAGATCAAACGCCAGATGGTCAGGCCTAGAGAGATCAAACGCCAGATGGTCAGGCCTAGAGAGATCAAACGTCAGCTGGTCAGGCCCAGAGAGATCAAACGCCAGCTGGTCAGGCCCAGAGAGATCAAATGCCAGCTGGTCAGGCCCAGAGAGATCAAACGTCTGCTGGTCAGGCCTAGAGAGATCAAAGCACATTTATTTATTTATTTTTATTTCACCTTTATTTCACCAGGTAGTTCAGTTGAGAACAAGTTCTCATTTACAACTGCGACCTGGCCAAGATAAAGCAAAGCAGTGCGACACAAACAACAACACAGAGTTACACATGGAATAAACAAACGTACCGTCAATAACGCAATAGGAAAACAATTCTATATATACAGTGTGTGCAAACGAGGTCAGATTAGGAAGGTAAGGCAATAAATAGGCCATAGTTGCGAAGTAATTACAATTTAGCAATTAAACACTGGAGTGATAGATGTGCAGAAGATGAATGTGCAAATAGAGATACTGGGGTGCAAAGGAGCAAACAATAAATAAATAACAATATAGGGATGAGGTAGTTGGATGGGCTATTTACAGATGAGCTATGTACAGATGCAGTGCTACGGGTGGGTGCTGCTATGGTGACCAGTGAGCTGAGATAAGGCGGAGCGTTACCTAGCAAAGACTTATAGATGACCTGGAGCCAGTGGGTTTGGCGACGATATGAAGCGAGGGCCAGCCAATGGGAGCATACAGGTCGCAGTGGTGGGTAGTATATGGGTCTTTGATGACAAAACGGATGGCACTGTGATAGACTGCATCCAATTTGCTGAGTAGAGTGTTGGAGGCTATTTTATAAATGACATCGCCGAAGTCAAGGATCGGTAGGATGGTCAGTTTTGCGAGGGTATGTTTGGCAGCATGAGTGAAGGATGCTTTGTTGCGAAATAGGAAGCCAATTCTAGATTTGATTTTGGATTGGAGATGCTTAATGTGAGTCTGGAAGGAGAGTTTACAGTCTAACCAGACACCTAGGTATTTGTAATTGTCCACATATTCTAAGTCAGAACCGTCCAGAGTAGTGATGCTGGACGGGCGGGCAGGTGTGGGCATCGATAGGTTGAAGAGCATGCATTTAGTTTTACTTGCATTTAAGAGCAGTTGGAGGCCACGGAAGGAGAGTTATATGGCATTGAAGCTCGTCTGGAGGTTAGTTAACAGTGTCAAAAGAAGGGCCAGAAGTATACAGAATGGTGTCGTCTGTGTAGAGGTGGATCAGAGAATCACCAGCAGCAAGAGCGACAACTTGAACTTATTGAACTTAATCCTGAAATATTACATTTCATAAAAGTGTTTATAGAGGCAATTAGGGTAATATAAGAACACAGTTATTGCTAGGGTCTTTCGCTTTGGTCAGATTGTTACCTTGCCCAATAGTTTTCCCTGTGGCTCAGTTGGTAGAGCATGGTGTTTGCAACGCCAGCATGGTGTGTGCAATGCCAGGGTTGTGGGTGCGATTCCCACTGGGGGCCTGTACAAAATTTAATTAAAAAAAAAAAAATGCATGAAATGAAATGTATGCATTCACTACTGTAAGTTGCTCTGGATAAGAGTGTCTGCTAAATGACTAAAATGTAAAAAAAAAATTAAATGTAGTTTCACTATCTAATCAAGTTCCAAACTGTTGTGTAATTGCAGTGAATATTCTGATGATACTTCAGAGTTTGTGCAGGCATACATGACTCAATTGTTTGCCTCAATCTGTTAACTGCAATAACCAAGTTTATTAAGCTCTACAAAAGAGATGTTCAGAGAGGATAAACAAATCCTCATAATGTGAGACTGAAAATCTGTTGTATGATAAATCATAATGGAGTTATTATAGCATACTCACGTCACTATGGGGACTGTAGATAGCCAGTGTTTGTGAAAGTATGCTTTGCTGTTAATATTATAGATCACGATCTTTTGAAGTTAATTCTGAATATAATAGCATGCCTGGATCACAACCCATCAGGGGTCTTACAAGTTGTTTACTGTCACGAGTGCGCTGAGTGTCGGGAAGCAAGTACAGGGAGTGAGTGTTTTAATAAATAAACAAAACAATAAACACGAAACACAAACAACGCACCGACATGAAACAGAGTCAATTACACCTGAGGAATGAACCAAGGGGAGTGACAGATATAGGGAAGATAATCAAGGAGGTGATGGAGTCCAGGTGAGTGTCATGAGGCGCTGGTGCGCTTGACGATGGTGACGGATGTGCGGGATAATCAGCAGCCTGATGACCTAGAGGCCGGAGAGGGAGCATACGTGACATTTACTTTGTGAATAGCTTATGGGTTTGGGTCTGATAAATTGAGCCTAACAACTCAGTGAGGCTTAGATATTGATGTGACATGATCCTCAGTGATGGTAGTTTGGGAATTAACTGTGTATGTACAATATTTCATAAGTAGATGTGAGATCACCATAGAAAGGGTAGATAGAGTAGCAGGATTTCAAATAGTCTCATTCAGCCTCAATCTACCCCTAAAGAGCTGCAGCTGGACTCCTCTGGTCTTTCAGACACTGTTTAGCCAGCTGCTCGTGGTCTTGCATCATGCTTCCATGTCACAAAATGTCTCGCCTCTGTTTTGTACCTCTCTCTACTTAAAAAAAACAAAAAACTCCATGATAGATTTCTGAAGACCAAACAGTATGGACACTCATCACTCATACTTCTTTTGAGAAAACGGTGAAGTGTAGTGAGAGGTCTGGAGATAGACATAGCAGGTATTTTGGCAGTGCTGTCATCAAGCTAGGGATCCACTGCCAGAGCGTCATAACTTGACCTTGAACTGTTTCTAAGTGAGGATCAGCTCAAGTTAACCAGTAAACAAAAATAAAACAAACAATTTGAAAAGGGTAGGGCCCTTACACGGCCCATCCATCTGACATCTGCCTTGCAGTTAGGTTTGCTGTAATGGCCGATTGTGAAAAATGGGATTCTAATGATGTGATGTCTGGTGTGCAGTGAGCACAAAGGATGAAAACAAAGGATGAAAGGGTTTCCTTGTAACTGATGCCATGTTAAGAACCATCTGCCTCAAACTTGTCTGGGCTGTCATCTGTGATTGTAATCCAGCGCAATACAACACAACTGGAGCAGGCTCTTGCTATACTGCTCCAGGCTGTCCACTGGTGAATAACAAAGTACTTAGGAGGGAAAGAGAAAGAAAGAGGGACATTGGCTGCATTACTGGAAGCTAAGTGGTGAAGAAGAGGACTCCTATTTGGAATATATTGGGTGGATGTTCTAAAAGCTGTAAAATGAAGAGGCAATTTAACCAGCTTCCTCACTTCAAAGATATCAACTTTAGAAAAGAAAGGTGCAATCTAGAACCTAAAATGGTTATTCGGCTGTCCCCAAAGAAGAACCATTTGAAGAACCTTTTTGGTTCCAGGTAGAATATCCCTTTTGGTTTCAGGTAAAGCCCTTTTGGGTTTCATTAATTAAGAACCCTTTCCACAGAGGATTCTCCGATGGGGACAGCTGAAGAACCCTTTTGTAACCCTTTTTTCTAAGAGTGTAGACTATCAACCTAGGGCTGTGTTACCATCCTGGCTTATAAAACTGTCTGGTTCCACTGTATGTTGTATAGGGAGAAAATCAGTCCCTCCAGAAAACTACCATCATGCATTATATTGATTTGCCCACAGTGGCTGTAATGTAATGTTGATGAAATAATCCAATGAGGTGTAGATTGTGTAAACAAATCCAAATGAGCTGGATAGTCAGGTAACAAAGCAAGATTCAATCTTTTGATTGGATTTATAGTAAGGTAAAATAGCAAAGGTGCTGTCAATTAATTGCTAAAAATAGCCCTTAGCTGATGATTCTTGGCTAAAGCATGAGTAGTTATTTCACCCATATTATCCAACCCACTGTGTGCTAATAGAGGTAAGGTAAGCCGGGCCTGTAATTAGGTTATAATTAGCTCGCTTACACTCCAATTAGTTCATGCTCCGTGTATCTCTGTTTCTTTACAGCTTCTATATGCTGGCAATTATGCCATGTAAATGAGAAAATTAAACTTTCTCCTGGAGAAGAAATGTTAAAGAGTAAAGTTTTGCTTTGTAAGCTAACCATTGCAGCTGTGTCACATTGGTAACAATGATTCGGGAGACAAGCGCAGGAATGTGTAATAGTTTTTTTTATTACACTCAAAATTACGGTGTGCCGTGTAAACAAACACATACACAAAACACAAGGTTGAAATCCAAACAAAAGAGCGAGGAGTACCTCGAATAAATAACACAAAATGATTATCACACGGGACGAGACCCGTAATCATCTGCACAATCCACAAGGGCACGAAAGCCCAAAACACACAGCACAGGTACTCACACGTACCAACGGACATGTAACAATAATCGACAAGACCATGGAAACCAAAGGGCACATACAGTTGAAGTCTGAAGTTTACATACACCTTAGCCAAATACATTTAAACTCAGTTTTTCACAATTCCTGACATTTAATCCAAGTAAAAATACCCTGTTTTAAGTCAGTTAGGATCACCACTTTATTTTAAGAATGTGAAATGTCAGAATAATAATAGAGAGAATGATTTATTTCAGCATTTATTTCTTTCATCACATTCCCAGTGGGTCAGAAGTTTACATACACTCAATTAGTATTTGTTAGCATTGCCTTTAAATTGTTTAACTTGGGTCAAATGTTTCGGGTAGCCTTCCAACAGGTTTCCGATAATAAGTTGGGTGAATTTTGGCCTATTCCTCCCATTCCTCCTGATTTGTCACGTGCGCCGAATACAACAGGTGTAGACCTTACAGTGAAATGCTTACTTACAGGCTCTAACCAATAGTGCGAAAAAAAAGGTGTGTGTGTGTGTGTGTGCATGTGTGTGTGTGTGTGTGTGTGTGTGTGTGTGTGTGTGTGTGTGTGTGTGTGTGTGTGTGTGTGTGTAGGTAAGTAAAGAAATAAAAACAACAGTAAAAAGACATTTGAAAATAATAGTAGCAAGGCTATATACAGACACCGGTTAGTCAGGCTGATTGAGGTAGTATGTACATGTAGGTATGGTTAAAGTGACTATGCATATATGAATGACAGAGAGTAGCAGTAGCGTAAAAAGAGGGGTTGGCGGGTGGTGGGACACAATGCAGATAGCCCGGTTAGCCAATGTGCGGGAGCACTGGTTGGTCGGGCCAACTGAGGTAGTATGTACATGAATGCAAATAGTCCGGGTAACCATTTGGTTACCTGTTCAGGAGTCTTATGGCTTGTTGGTAAAAACTGTTGAGAAGCCTTTTTGTCCTAGGCTTGGCACTCCAGTACCGCTTCCCATGCGGTAGTAGAGAGAACAGTCTATGACTGGGGTGGCTGGGGTCTTTGACAATTTTCAGGGTCTTCCTCTGACACCGCCTGCTGTAGAGGTCCTGGATGGCAGGCAGCTTTGCCCCAGTGATGTACTGGGCCGTACGCACTACCCTCTGAAGTGCCTTGCGGTCGAAGGCCGAGCAATTGCCGTACCAGGCAGTGATGCAACTGGTCAGGATGCTTTCAATGTTGCAGCTGTAGAACCTTTTGAGGATCTCAGGACCCATGCCAAATCTTTTTAGTTTCCTGAGGGGGAATAGGCTTTGTCGTGCCCTCTTCACGACTGTCTTGGTGTGTTTGGACCATTCTAATTTGTTGTTGATGTGGACACCAAGGAATTTGAAGCTCTCAACCAGCTCCACTACAGCCCCGTCGATGAGAATGGGGACGTGCTCGGTGCTCCTTTTCCTGTAGTCCACAATCATCTCCTTAGTCTTGGTTACGTTGAGGGATAGGTTGTTATTCTGGCACCACCCGGCCAGGTCTCTGACCTCCTCCCTATACGCTGTCTCGTCGTTGTCGGTGATCAGGCCTACCATTGTTGTGTCGTCAGCAAACTTAATGATGGTGTTGGAGTTGTGCTTGAATATGCAGTCGTGGGTGAACAGGGAGTACAGGAGGGGACTGAGCACGCACCCCTGGGGAGCTCCAGTGTTAGTTAGTGTAACTGAGTCAGGTTTGTAGGCCTCCTTGCTCGCACACACTTTTTCAGTTCTGCCCACAAATTTTCTATAGGCTTGAGGTCAGGGCTTTGTGATGGCCACTCCAATACCTTGACTTTGTTGTCCTTAAGCCATTTTGCCACTACTTTGGAAGTATGCTTGGGGTCATTGTCCATTTGGAAGACCCATTTGCGACCAAGCATTAACTTTCTGACTGATGTCTTGAGATGTTGCTTCAATATATCCACATAACCTTCATTCCTCATGATGCCATGTATTTTGTGAAGTGCCCCAGTCCCTCCAGCAGCAAAGCACCCCCCACAACATGATGCTGCCACCCCGTGCTTCACGGTTGGGATGGTGTTCTTCGGCTTGCAAGCCTCCCTTTTTTTCCTCCAAATATAACAATGGTCATTATGGCCCAAAATATATATTTTTGTTTCATTAGACCAGAGAACATTTCTCCAAAAAGTACGATCTTTGTCCCCATGTGCGGTTGCAAACCATAGTCTGGCTTTTTCTATGGTGGTTTTGGAGCAGTGGCTTCTTCTTTGCTTTCTTTTCAGGTTATGTCGATATAGGACTTGTTTTATTGTGGATATAGATAGTTTTGTACCTGTTTCCTCCAGCATCTTCACAAGGTCCTTTGCTGTTGTTAATTAAGGGATTGATTTGCACTTTTCGCATCAAAGTACATTCATCTCTAGGAGACAGAATGCATCTCCATCCTGAGCGGTATGACGGCTGCGTGGTCCCATGGTGTTTATACTTGCATACTATTGTTTGTACAGATGAATGTGGTACCTTCAGGCATTTGGAAATTGCTCCCAAGGATGAACCAGACTTGTGGAGGTTTTTCTGAGGTCTTGGCTGATTTCTTTTGATTATTCCATGATGTCAAGCAAAGAGGCACTGAGTTTGAAGGTAGGCCTTGAAATACATCCACAGGTACACCTCCAATTGACTCAAATTATGTCAATTAGCGCCTATCAGAAGCTTCTAAAGTCATGACATAATCTTCTGGAATTTTCCAAGCTGTTTAAAGGCACAGTCAACTTAGTGTATGTAAACATCTGACCCACTGGAATTGTGATACAGTGAATTATAAGTGAAATAATCTGTTTGTTAACAATTGTTGGAAAAATTACTTGTGTCATGCACAAAGTAGATGTCCTAACTGACTTGCCAAAACTATAGTTTGTTAACAGGAAATTTGTGGAGTGGTTGAAAAACGAGTTTTAATGACTCCAACCTAAGTGTATGTAAACTTCCGACTTCAACTGTATATACAAATACTATTCAGTGGGAATAGGAGACAGGTGTGCGTGATGAACGTTCCGGAGGGATCCGTGAAAAGCTGCTGATATGGCCCTAGTTGGTTTATTAGCATGTATCACGCTCGTCGTAAGAACTGGACCAAGGCGCAGCGTACGTAGCGTTCCACATCTTTATTATAAAGTGAAACTTCAGCAAATACAAAACAATAAACGAACAAACGAAACATGACGTTCTGGAGTGCCCACAGGCAACTACACATAAACAAAACAAGATCCCACAGAACACAGTGGGGAAATGGCTGCCTAAATATGATCCCCAATCAGAGACAACGATAAACAGCTGCCTCTGATTGGGAACCATACCAGGCCAACATAGCAATAGAACAACCTAGATTACCCACCCTAGTCACACACCGACCTAACCAACATAGAGAATAAAAGGATCTCTATGGTCAGGGCGTGACAGTATGGCAGACATTCAAGCACCTTCATGCAAACATTGAGTTAAGTTAAAAAAAAATAATAGCATGGCGATATACACAAGCTTTCAAACAATTCATTAAATATAATCATCTAAATCCTCATCCTCATATTGTTCATTAAACTTGTTCCTCTGCAAAATGTAATATTTTAGAAGCTAAATCTACATGTTTTTGAAAAACGTCTCTTGTGAGGTTTTGAGAATGTAATGAAAGCAGAGACTCTGTGTCTGTTATGGTTGTTGTGATGCTGACAGTTACTGGCGAAGCAGAACAGAACAGGAGAAGGTCACTACATAAAGGTGTGCGGTAGCCTGGAGACAAAATAACATTGATGATTCACAACCGCTTTACCTCTGTGCCCACTGCTTTCATCATAACTCTACCGTACTTTAGCTAACATTTTGTTTTGATTTAGAAATTTGACTAATATACTGTATATAACAAAGTGAAAGGTTCACGGTTCCTATTTCAGTTTTGTATTATACCTACAGTGCATTTTTTGATATCACCTATAATATTGTCATTTAATCTCTATATCCATTGGAAAACAAGTCATGTCTCATTTCAGTTACACTCACAATCTTCTCCGTCTACTGAGCCCTTTAAAAAAGCGAGCTGATAATTAAAATGTGAGATGCAGAAAGGCTGTGCTTTAGCTTGTGTTGACAACCTGATTCATCTCTAACATGTTCACGGTGCACTCTATTTGTTCTGCCTAGTCTGTTGTTGCCACAATCTCGAGTGCTGGCACTAACAATACAGCACTGTGCTCATGCCAAATTGTTCATTAGCTGTAAAATGTACATGACTGCCATATAGAAAACAAAGACCGTTTCAGACTAGATTTTTGTATTTCTTCTTTCCCAAGCCTCGATTTCATGTGCTTTGTTTATAACACTAGGTCTGGAATCTCAAGAGACGCTCAGCCAAACGTTGTTACAAAGAAGATAAAGCTCATTAGATTCAGTGCCTTAAAGCAAAGACGAAGTAGAGAACATTTAATGTCACCGTTGGTACGTTAGTTATTTCACGAGATGGTGGTTATGTGGAGCAGGGAGAATAATAAACAGTACTAGTGCTGAACAATGCTTCGTTTTTTTGACTGTTAGGTCTGTTCTGCTTTGGTTTGCCTTTGGCCTGTGATTACAGATGGTGCAGAAACAGGTGTGTGTTTGTGTGTGTGGGTGGGTGCGTGTGTGTTAGCTAGAGAATGGAAAAGTGATCTATTTAACTACATGGTATTTCCCAATCTCCCATGTTGACTGGCCGCCAGCAGTATCTGCATGTCCTGAACGGACATCACTGAGGTCCTGATCCTGTCTCTTATCATAAATCTCAGAACAGTTTCAGCTCTGCAAATACCACAGAGACACTCATCATCACCCACCTGGAGCTTATGCCTACTGAAACAGCTTCTTCATATTGGCAGCTCAGACCAGAACTACATTTACTGAAAGAGACTGTGTGACTGTGTGACTGTGAATACTCTATCTGAACAATGCATTCATTGTGTGCATGTCATTTGGTCAGTGTACACCACTTGAATGGATATGGTTAGATATAAAAAGTATTAATCCTAAATGTAAAAAAAAAAAAACATATTTCTCAGAGGATATCATGCAATGGCCATGAACGTTTGTGAACCTCCCTAATCAGTTTGCCATTCAAAGACTAATACATTCAATCATCCAGTGCTGCTGAAAGCTATTCCCTCTGCAGAGTCCTGCGCAAGTGGATGCATTGTTGATTACCTGTAGCCACTCCAAACACAAAGAGGCAGCTGTTCACTCATGCCTCTGCCAGTGGAGACAGTATAGGCTGTCCTTGGGAATAGAAATCAGTGATCAGAACAAAAAGATGGTGAAATGAAAAACAGAAAAGACAGCATATTTATGTCCTAAATGCTCTCAGTAATGTGCTGCAGAACCGGCTGCAAGGAGAAAACTAGGTCCCAAATGAGTTGGGATGTTACTTGGGTCATATTATATGGTGATTACTGTGGTTTCTCTATTTTGTTGGGTGTTTTTTGAAGAACTGCCCTTTTGGCTTTAGATCTGGAATGTAACCACAGGTGCAGTCATGATTAGGATCTGCTATTGAAATACATTTCAGACATCGTATTGCCCTCTGATAGCCTAGATCAAGCTTCCTTTTCATCATAATATACTGCAAGTTATTTTGTCTGGCCTAGCTAATTTCCATAACATAATGTAGTGCAATGTGTTGCATCTGCCTGCCTGCAGTACCCATGAGCTTAAAACCAAACCAGCTGAATCTAGTTATTATGTTGCTTAGCCTCCAGCAACTGGTAAAGAATTAACACTTACAAACGAGCCCATGACTGGGTTCTACTTGCTTGTTGTTTTTTCAATGGATTTTCCTTCCATTGCAGTATTCAAACATGACTAACAGGCCTGTGTCTCGGGAGCTGGTGCTGTTTATCCTGGGATCTCGAATTCCAGCCATCCCAAACAGGGCATGACTGACCTGGCTCAGAACAGATGCCTTCTTTATTCTCCTTCTACTGCTCCCATCTCTCTCTCAGGACGGGGGTGAAGCAGCTAGCTAAGTAGATGGGGAGAAGGAAGTAAAAGCTCTGTGTGTGTCTCTGTGTGTGTGTCTGTGTGTGTGAGAGAAGAACATTTCTCAGTAAAGAGTCTGGGATGCTGTCTTGCATTTTAACAACAGACACATTATCCCTCTTACTGTATCCAATTCTGCTTTAAATTATTTCTATTTTAGCATCCCTCTTTAATCAGACTGCTTTAAAAAGATGCTAATGTGCTTGGAAGGATGCCTAATTCTTTATCTCCTCTGTGTGTATGTGAGAAAGAGAGAGGGAGGGAGAGAGAGGGAGAAAAATAGAGGGAGAAAAAGAGAGGGAGAAAGAGAGAGCGAGCGAGACGGAGAATAAGAGAGGGAGAAAGAGAGAGGGAGAAAAAGAGAGGGAGAGGGAGAAAGAGAGAGAGAAAATGGGAGAAAGAGAGAGGGAGGGAGAAAAAGAGAGAGAGAGAGAAAGAGGGAGAAAGAGAGGGGGAGAAAGAGAGAGAGAGACAGAGTGAGTGAGGTAGTTATTGAGTGATAAAGAGAGAGTATGAGAGAGAGTGGGATAGAGAAGCTTTAAGCTTAAAGTATTGTTTTGTATCCCTGACGCATGTTCAGCCTGCTGCTGCCAGAGTGAGTTGGTTTAACATCTTTACTTTTAGCCCTTTAAATAGAAAGGGGAAAGTCTCTTTAATCATGTTCAGTGGTTGTGTGGCTCAAAGACTAACCCTACTAACTACACCCCTGAGTGCTTTAGGACAAACACTGAGGTCCCCCTCAGGGCAGAGAACAAAGAGGCAGGTGCAATTTCCTGTTCCCATTCATTCATATGTGAAACTGGCACTGCCAGTCGCAAATAAATATATGAGTGACTAATACACACAACAGGGGGCTCAGTATGTGCGTGTGTATCCCCTTGGTCTATGTGTGTGTGTGTGTTGGGGGTACAGAGCTGATTCCACAGACATTGCCTCCTCTGTCAGTAGGCTACCTGTTCTTTTGGAGAGTAGATAACTCATTGAGATGCTGGGTTGAGCTCTCTACCAGTTTGAGACGTTGCTGAACAGCTACACTTAAATCATTGACCTTCCTTCTTTTTCCTTCTTGAAAAGTTGCCTGATATTCGACAACAGATTATTTTAGCGTTCCACATGGCGATGCACATTTTGAGCCGCTGCACCTCCGTTAATCTGGAAGGAATGTGGATTGAATGGAGCATTGATATTTAGGATCATATCTCCTGTCACCAGCGCCTAAAATAGCAGTCATTATTGAAAGCTTTGGTATGTCAGCAGCAGGACGGACCAGAGCAGACCAGCAGCGGTCACTGGATGGAAACATAGACAGAGAGAGAGTTCACTACTTTAATAGAGTTGTCATGGTGAAGTCTTCTGGAGAACTAAAATAACTTACGATAAAAGAAGCCAAACTGTTTGGAGTATTATCTTTCAAAAACAAGTATCGGGTTTTATGTTAGAGCTACCACTATAAATTACCATATTGGGCTTCCTGTGACCTGGGAGAAGGATGAACACTGGTAGAACTTCTGAGATTCCTTTATGTTGACATATAAGAAGTGTGATTCTATGAAAAGCACATTGTTCATAATAGAGCCCTGAGTGTCTGAAGAGGGTCGGCAGGTCGTCTCGACCAACCCCCAAACTCTCTAAGGTCATGTCTCTGGTCCCATGGGGTTGCCCATTCAAAAGCAAATAGCAGAAGAAGTTACTCAATGGATGACATTTGATATGATTTGGGGTAGTTTAATATACGTAGGGTTGTTTAAGTCGGAGCGTAGGGTTGTTCAGCATGCATATATATATATATATATATATATATATATATATATATATATATATATATATATATTGGGGATGGATAGGAAAAATCTGTCTCTAACTCAAGAGAACTGGAATGGATAGCCCTCACATTGACTAAGGCAGATTCCTCTGGGAATCTGCAAGTCATCCCTTTGTGTTTTCATGTTACAGCTAACCAGAGTCTGCTTCAAACAGTCAAGCAATTTGATGCCAGAGTAAAATTCTGACCGAGTTTGTGCATTTCCAAATACTGCAGATGACTGTACAACTGACACCTAGCATCATCTCATAAGATGCATTGTTTATTTGTTACCATCATTGACAGACAGTCAGACAGGCATATGCCTGGTTATTTAATAAAGCCATGCTGGTATGAGCAATATGGTTAATTATTGATGGTATTCAAACCAGTCTCTCTTTGTCAGAGCTCCATACTCACGTAGCAGTGGGCAGTCAGCAGTGTGTTTGGCTTTGAGTGCTGCCTGCCTCTGTGACCTGTAGCCCTGTATCCATCGCTTGTTGCATTGTTCAGTCAGCAGCAGGTGGCTTGCGTCCTTGGTTTTTGTTGCTTGTGAACTTGAGCCTCTTTGGCACATCAGCAGATTCCCAGGGGACTTGGCTGATCAGGTTAATTCTGTTGTGTTTAGATCTGGTTGCATCCTGAACTTGGGTGTGGGTTGATGTTTACGACCAACACAAGGCTTGCTGGTGTCTTTCTATGGAGGAAGCATTGGACGTTTTAGAGGGCACACTTAAAGTGAACAAGCATGTTTTTCCTTGTTCTGTTGTTTCCACCAGGCCACCACAAGTTCAGTTCTGCAATTCACTATATTTAAGTAGCTAATAGTACTTGTGGACAAATAATCAAAGAATTGTGCAAGGCATATGGCCTAGGTATAGCTCGGTGAGCCACCTCTGGATATTGAATATGCTATGAAGTTAAACAACAAGGCAAAGCTTGTGTGCTAAGTGCTTATGGGCAATACTACTTACAGAAGAGAAGAAAGTTGTAAGTATGTCAAAGGTCAAATAGGGGGTGCTTATATTTGTCCTGTTAGTAAATAAAGTTGGTATTCATTAAGGTTGAATTAAGATTGTCATGTGTTTGAATGCGGGGTGCTGTCCTCAGAAAATAGCAAGGTTTGCTTTTGCCGTAAAGCCTTTTTGAAATCTGTCACAGTGGCTAGATTAACAAGAAGTTAGGCTTTAATTTGGTATATTGCACTTGTGAAAGTATGAAAGTTCAATATTTTTTATATTTTTTATGAATTTCGCGCTCTGCAGTTTCACCGGATGTTGTGGAAACGTTCCGCTAGCGGAACCCCTATCCCAAAAAGCCTTGGAGATGATTGATGATGTCTAGCACATTTATATACATAGTACAGAACACAGCCAGTGTCACTCTGACATGTTTGGACAGGGAATCTTATAGATTACATAACATCTGATGGACAGAATAGAGAAAAGTGAGGTCTTTGGGTTTAAAGAAATGGGGACTGTTTTACTGAAATAGAATGGCACCTAGTAAATACAACAGGCCTACATGTACTGTGGTTTGATACTGGATTCACTGGTTTGGATTTGTGGTTTTTCATCCAAGTGTTTGTGAATAGCCCTACTTCACTCTACCAGACATGCCTGCAGTACAGCAGAGCCCAGGCCTGGGCCCAGGCATGACAGAAGAGTTTGGAAATGGTCTGATGAAGGGTGTCTATTTAAAGCCCTAGCTCCCCGAGAGCACAGTCGCTGGAGCTGAGGGCTCCATGACCAAAAAGTTCAAATTATTTCCAGGATGCTGAAAAAAAAATCCTTCCCCCTTATCAATATATTCTGGCAGTGGCAGGAGCAGTTTGTTGTGACAAATGTATTTCTTCACTTGACAAGCAAAACTACCTCTCAATTACCAGGAGTTTGAGTGTTACAAGCCAGCCAGCGCCCGGCCATGACAGCTGCTGTTAAAATGCAAACATCTGCTCATTGAAAAGGAGTTATTTTTAAACCTCTGAAAGTAGGACAAGTAGAGTATAATTATAGGTTTGAATGAATGGGGATTTAACCTTTGCACAGGTTCCAGCAGCACACTCTGTTCTCTAATGTTCTTGATCTTGACATACAAATGAAAGTGTCAGTAACTATACTGATCAAAAATATAAGTGCCATACTCACAAAAAAAAGCTTATTTCACTCTAATTGTGTGCACAAATTTGTTTACATCCCTGTTAGTGAACATTTCTCATTTGCCAAGATAGTCCATCCACCTGACAGGCGTGGCATATCAAGAAGCTGTTTAAACAGCATGATCATCAAAAAGGTGCACCTTGTGCTGGGGACAAGATAAAGGCCACTCTAAAATGTGCAGTTTTGTCACACAGCACAATGCCACTGATTTCTCAAGTTTTGAGAGAGCAGACATATCACCCATTGAGCACGTTTAGGATGCTCTGGATTGACGTGTATGACAGCGTATTCCAGTTCCTGCAAATATCCAGCAACTTCGCACAGCCATTGAAGAGGAGTTGGACAACATTCTACAGGCCACAATCAACAGCCCGATCAACTCTATGCGAAGGAGATGTGTCGCGCTGCATGAGGCAAATAGTGGTCACACCAGATACTGACTGGTTTTCTGATCCACACCCCTACTTTTTTTTAAATATATCTGTGACCAACAGATGCATATCTGTATTCGCAGTCATGTGAAATCAATACACTCTTAGAAAAAAGTATTCCAAAAGGGTTCTTCGGCTGTCCCAATAGGAAAACAATTTATGGTTCCATGTAGAACCCTCTGTGTAAAGGGTTCTACATGGAACCCAAAGGGTTCTACCTGGAACTGAAAGGGCTCTACCTGGAACCAAAAAGGGTTCTTCAAAGGGTTCTCCTATGGGGACAGCCGAAGAACCCGATTAGGTTCTACATAGCACTTTTTTTTCTAGGAGTGTAGTTTAGGGCCTAATGAATGCATTTCAATTGACTGTTTTCCTTTTATGAACTGTAACCCAGAGAAATCTTTCAAAATGTTGCATGTTGTGTTTATACTTTTAGTCAGTGTATATTCAATGCACTATTTAGCTTGTAGAACACATATTGGGATGCGTAAGCATGCATAAGGGTTCTTGAAAGCTGCTTTTACATGGTACTTTGATACTTCAATACTTTGCATATTTTATACCTGTATGGTCTTAGCTATTGTTGTTTCTCAGCTGTATACTCAGTATGGATTCATTGTTGTGACACTTCATTATATAATATTAGATCATAGAAACACAACAAAGTGTTCACAAGTGTGTTGCTAAAGCATTCTCTTCAAGTCTTGCAGTTATTGATTTTAGTATCTTCACTGCAATCTACAGTAGGTGCCGATAAGACAGGGAAATAAGGAGTAATCATTGAAGTTTTGGAGTTAGTTGTTCATGGAGTTTGTTGTTCTTCATGAAGGGGACACCTTTGATTAATGGCAAAGAAGCATCACTTGAAGGTTTTCAGTTTCTCTTTTCCCCATTTCCAAGGTTGTTCATACAGCTCAATGGAATTTCATCACCCTCAACTGTGTACTTCATGGGAAATTGGGTCACGACAAACACTGTCCTTGTTAACAGAGCATGTAAATGAATAGACAAACAAACACCCTCTTTTAACTAATCAGAAAAACAATTATACCGCCATTAAAAATGTTTCAGTGCACTGCTGTGAGGATGACAAGTCATTTCCAACTCAGTTGCATGATCTGAGTCCCAAATGGTTCCCTATTCCCTATATAGTGGACTACTTATGATCAGGGCCCATAGGGCTCTGGTCAAAAGTACTGCACTACATATAGGGAATAGGGTGTCATTTGGTACCCATGTATGTCCCAGAGCATCATCCAGTTGAGAAGATTAATGGAACCTTTCAAAGGGATTTGCAAATGCTACCTATCAAATATTATGTAGCCTCAACCTCAGCAGGGTGTCTTTCAAGGCAACATTATATTCATATTGATTCATTCAATTCTCTCTCCCTGATCTAAATCACATCATTGCAATACGTTTATTCATTTGTCTCTTCCCCATAGAATGTAAATGTACATAAATCCCACTGATAATTGCGATGCATGTTTAGAAAAGAAACAGGGCAGTCAGTGCACACATGTAAAAGATTTGCCACAAAATTATCAAAGCTTTAAAATACTATTTATTTGCATTTTATGTTGGGATTGTCTACCATGCTGTTTCTCAAGCCCTCTACTTGTGTCCTAGCGTGTAATACTAAAGGACTCCAATGTTAGTGAAGGTTTATTATTTTGTAAAGATTTATCGGACCCTCTGTCTGTATGGTGGAAGAAGTACCATCAAATCTGAGATGATTTAGAACATCATTGAACGGTGTGAAAATTCATCACATCTTTTTGCAGCCTTCAAAGTATAAAATCCAAATCGAATGGGCTTCTGAGATGAAAGAAAATCACCAGCATGCTAAATCAATTTCTACATTGTGATGAGATCATGAATTTTGAAGTATATGAAATTGTCAAGCAGAAAAGAGGAATAAAAGGGAATGGAATGATGATCATGCTTTTTTGACTGGAGGGTGCTGAGATAAGAGAGAAGGACCTGGCTAAAATGGAGGGAATATTACCGTTTTGCCCTCCTCTGAGGAAGATGAAAAATTCCATCTGCATTGCAGCAGCACATCACAATTCAATCGCAGTGGAGTTATGCTGCTATCACGTGTGTGTGTGGTGTGTGTGTGTGTGTGTGTGTGTGTGTGTGTGTGTGTGTGTGTGTGTGTGTGTGTGTGTGTGTGTGTGTGTGTGTGTGTGTGTGTGCATGTGTATCCATGTATTTGTGTGTGCACGTTTGTGTGTTAGTGTATTTTCAATGGAGCTGACCTCTCTTGTTTCATAGAGCTGATCAAAATCCTCACGACTACGCCACATTGAACAATGTACTTGTTTGCCAAAGTGGTCTAAACCCAGCTACCGTGTGTCCTAGTATTTATCCAGGTTGTTGCATTAGCTGTGTTTTTATTTTCTCCAAATCTTCATTGACTCATTCAATGCCATCTTTTAGTTATGCTTCTCCCACCATGCTCATCATGGATGAGATGTTACAGTACGTACACTGCACTAACTAACTCCCCATGCATTTCAGGCATTATACTGTTATCCTTACTGATGGACAAGTTGTTGATAACATACTTACTGTTTGTCAGGTTTCATTTGGCAACATGACTTCGGAGCAGGGAGCACAGGCATCCGGTTGAGCAGCTGTGCAGTTATAATTGCTACAAGACTTAATAAACAGCAACCACAGGAGCTACATATTATAGATGTGTTTTTGGTGGGCCAGGAGGGAGCATACACTTTATAAAGCATCCTGAGGTCTGTGCTTGTGCATGGTGATCCATGTGATCAAGCAAGCATCTGTATATCCATGCTCAAGGTTTCATTTGTGATATAGTCTATTACTGCTGTGCCATTACAGAAGCTTGTCCATGGGGTATTTTCAGTAACTAACCTATTCAGTGTGGACTGAATCAGAATTTGACATCTGAATGCATAAAAAAGTGATATTTGTCCCTGTAACTAGTATGGGGAGTCATTATTTTCTGTGAATTAATAGATAGACCTACTATTTGTTAGTCTTGTGTGCAGGCAATGCTCTCAAAGATCCAGCAGTTTACAAAGCATCCAAGACGGAAGCAGCTATGAAAAGACTGAACGCATTATTAGCTGCATGTAAATGAATTGTTTCTTCATTAATATTCACATCATCACAATCAATGGGAATCGGAAAGTAGGACTCTGCTTTTAATTAACCTATGCAAATGATGTTGTATACTTACTGTCTGTATTACTTCAATGAACTGAGTGTTTACCTCATGCTAGGGAATAGGGATTAGCTAGGTTTCTTACTAGTGGTCTCATCCCTTGCTACTCTTTTCTGGACTACTTTCCCTCCCTTTAGAATGCATTGACAAATGCAAAGGCATCTTAACATGTCCCATGTCGACATTTGTTAAAGAATGAATGCTTAAATGAGCCATTAAGCTGTTTTTGATTATAAATGTACTTGGCAAGTAGCAATTGAAAAGAAAACAAAATAATATGCAAATGTTGATTTCCTTCGGTGTCTGAAGGAATATGATATGGTTGTGATACTGACTTTATTGAGCACTATATTATCATGCTGTCTAGCATCATCATAGGAATTGTTTCGGCTCTAATTATTCAGCATTGAAGAAGATGACTTTATTGCCTATTGTCACATGACACAGAGATGCGTCTTTTTGCTTTATCCCAAGTTGGATACATTCAAATGTTGAAACTTGGATACAGGATAATACCCTTGACTTCTTCAGATGACATTGACAGTAGGTTCTAACCTGACATTGAGAATACCTGCAGGTACTTTCACCTTCCATCTGGAGAACAGTGCATGTTTAGAACAAACAACTACAATATAATCCCTGTGCAGTTGAATAGGACACATACTATCATCCATAGTCAGAGCAAAACAAGACATCATAACAGGCCATTAGGTTCCCCATTGAAGCGTAGCTACAATGACCAGAGACAACATGGCTTCACAAATGGCACCCTATCCCTACATAATGCACTACGTTTGACCAGGGCCCATAGGGCTTTGGTCAAGGTCAAAAGTAGTGCACTATGTAGGGAATAAGATGGCATTTGGATTGCAGCCCATGGCTTCCCTCAGACAAACAGGTAGCTTAGCTCTGAGCTGAGAAGCATCCACAGCTGGAGGCTTTCTGATGGGGTTGAAATCTCTCTAAACATCGGGCCCTCCTGCAAGCATCTCAATAGCAGGTTACCGGCTAGTAAGTATGTGTTTAATTCACCTCCAGTCATTCCACAGTAGCACTTAGAGGAGAAAATGGTCCGTGGAAACAAAGAGTGTGTTTGTTCTTCCTCATAGTGAGCTTCTGTGACAGGGTTTGGATGTGCTGCAGTAGGTGATTCCAGAGGCAGAGTGATTCCAAAGGCAGAGGGCTCTTTAACATGTGGTGCTACTACAGTACAGTTAAATAATGTCTGTTCTCATCAGGAGGCCTCACACAATTGGATTGGATTGCTATGGCAGAAACACTGTCCTTTCACCCTCCTCTCTCCCTCTGTTGGTGCGTCCAAAGGAAGCCTAGATCGTAATTAATAATAATAATAATAGACAGTGTGCATTATTACTCTTCCTTGATGGTAATCGTTGTGACAATCTGATCATTTCAGGGGAGAGAAATAAATTCATTTTTACACCATGGCTCTGAGCCTTGTATTAAGACGAGGACAGTGATTTCCTTGTAAAGCACCAGTCAAGTGGAAGATTATATCCATATTGCATTTTTGTTCTCCGGGCACATGAGAAAGAGCAAGGGAAAGTAAATGCTGCTGTGTGTAGCTGCTCTGTTTGATTCCTGCAGGCAAGGCTTTTTCATTCAATTCCATTTTCCTTGGCTCTGCTCTGCCCTACTCTCTATTAAAAAGAGTCACTCAAATCTAGCAGAGGAAATTGCATCAAAAAGCCTTGTAGCAGACATAGATCAAGAAAAGTGTTGCCATTTAATTCATCCAGTCCCGTTCAGCCTGTGCAGTGTGCAGGCAGGTCTCTGATTCTTGTTTCATTTTAAATCCCTCTCTCCCAGTGTCACTAAGGATGTCACTAGTATAACATGGTGCCATAACCAAACAGTAAGTACAGAAACATTGCTGGGCTAATTTAATAACTAATGCTTATGGAATACTAACACATCTGAATGTATTCTCAATTGTAATGTAGGATTGGAATTTCTCTCCCAGTCCTCTTTCTCTTGTTCCCTTGGGAAAGATATTCTGGTTTAAATGAAGCTTTGCATCTTGATGAGTTTTTCTCTTGTGAAAATCATATTTATGCAGGAACATACAGTTAGTGCTTCATGAAAGGCATCAGAGATTAAGGGTTGCACATTTTAAAAGCACAGTTAGCATTTGAGTCAAATGTTACGCACCCATTTGGTGCTTAAGTCACCTTTATGTAGACATTTACTCTGACATGAGTCAAACATGACATCTTAATCAACAACTAATAAAGATGTGATTCCAGAGGCAGAGGGCACAAAAAGAGTTTGGGTCTGTTAGCATCTACATCCCTGGTATACTGCTTTACTTGACATCATGAAGCAGTACATCCTCTGACAATGTTATGGGGATGACTTGCCCAGTTAGATCATTCAGAATGTTTTTCCTCCAGTTTGTATGTCATGAAGCTGACATCTTGTAGTCAGGATCCATATACCAGTCAATTAGAGCTAGTATTATGCAGATACAGCGCATATAAATAGCCATGAGTCATACCCCCTCACTGAAATTGTCATAATCAGCTATTTACTTTGGAATTGGATACGAATCAAGAACTTGCTGTTTTTATGCAAGATGCTACCTATGCCACCTGACGAGGCCTGATTGCCAAATTTAAGGCCCGGCCCTGCCCGAAAGTCGAAATCAGAAATAACTTCCTCTGTTAGTAAATCCATTAGCTGCTCCTCTCTGTCTGTCACTCGCTCCCTGCGTGCTGCTCGCTCTGCATGCGCTCTGCTCATGACGCTCTGTTTGTGAGTATCCGTAGCAACGGCTCCAATTGGGCTGCTCTGCTCAAAGAAGAGACATGAGAGAGCAGTTAGCTGTTAGCTACTCTTCGTCACTCAAAACTCAAGGAACATTATTATTTTCTGTGAAAAAATCTCTCTTGTCTTATATTTGACGAGGTAGAAGCACTTCTGACACCATGTTATGATCTTAGTCAGATATGACTGTACTGCTCAGCAGAGCACAGGCAAATGGCTCAGTTTCAAAATGTTTGATCAATGTAGTGATACCCAAGCCCTGCCGTAGCTAGTTATTGATGAAAAAACAGGCCTACCCAGCCCTAACCCAATGTATAATGTTGTTTCTCGTTGTGCTCAGGTCGGGTAGCAGAGCTCTACTAGTAATGGGGGGGATGTATACAGTACAGTATCGCAATATTATTTTTGGTGATTTTTTTGTTAACGTTAGCTAGCGCTAGTTGGTTGTACCTGCACCAAAACTCTGGCATTTCTCATCCTATAGCTTGTTCTCCATCTTCTTTTTAAATAGTGAACCAACATGTTTTCAGTTACTATCTTCATGACTGATCAAAAGTCGTTTTCTCATGGCTCTCTCTTGTCCCTCTGCAGCAGACAGTGTGAAAAAAATGTTTGGAACACACAAATCGCAAAAACAATTGCAGTATCGAATCGCAATGCATATAGAATCTTGATGCATATAGAATCGTAATACATATCGTATCGGCACCTAAGTATTGTGATAATATCGTATCGTGAGGTGCCTGACAATTTCCAGCCCTGTCTTCATATCACAAGTAATTTACAGTTGAAGTCGGAAGTTTAAGTAGACCTTAGCCAAATACATTTAAACTCAGTTTTCACAATTCCTGACATTTAATCCAAGTAAAGATTCCCTGTCTTAGGTCAGTTAGGATCACCACTTTATTTTAAGAATGTGAAATGTCAGAATAATAGTAGAGAGAATGATTTATTTCATCTTTTATTTCTTTCATCAGATTCCCAGTGGGTCAGAAGTTTACATACACTCAATTAGTATTTGGTAGCATTTCAGCTTTTAAATTGTTTAACTTGGGTCAAACGTTTCGGGTAGCCTTCCACAAGCTTCCCACAATAAATTGGGTGAATTTTCAGGTTTGTAGGCCTCCTTGCTCGCACACACTTTTTCAGTTCTGCCCACAAATTTTCTATAGGCTTGAGGTCAGGGCATTGTGATGGCCACTCCAATACATTGACTTTGTTGTCCTTATTAAGCCATTTTGCCACAACTTTGGAAGTATGCTTGGGGTCATTGTCCATTTGGAAGACCCATTTGCGACCATGCTTTAACTACCTGACTGATGTCTTGAGATGTTGCTTCAATATATCCACATAATTTTCATTCCTCATGATGCCATCTATTTTGTGAAGCGCACCAGTCCCTCCTGCAGCAAAGCACCCCGACAACATGATGCTGCCACCCCCCTGCTTCATGGTTGGGATGGTGTTCTTTGGCTTGCAAGCGTCCCCCTTTTTCCTCCAAACATAACGATGGTCATTTTGGCCCAAAATATCTATTTTCTTTCATCAGACCAGAGGACATTTCTCCAAAACGTATGATCTTTGTCCCCATGCGCAGTTGCAAACCGTAGTCTGGCTTTTTTACGGCGGTTTTGAAGCAGTGACTTCTTCCTTGCTGAGCGGCCTTTCAGGTTATGTCGATATAGGACTCGTTTTACTGTGGACATGGATACTTTTGTACTTGTTTCCTCCAGCATCTTCACAATGTCCTTTGCTGTTGTTCTGGGATTGATTTGCACTTTTCGCACCAAAGTATGTTAATCTCTAGGAGACAGAACGCGTCTCCTTCCTTAGCGGTATAACGGCTGTATGGTCCCATGGTGTTTATACTTGCATGCTATTGTTTGTACAGATGAATGTGGTACCTTCAGGAATTTGGAAATTGCTCCCAAGGATGAACCAGACTTGTGGAGGTCTACATTTGTTTTCTGAGGTCTTGGCTGATTTCTTTTGATTTTCCCATGATGTCAAGTAAAGAGGCACTGAGTTTCAAGGTAGGCCTTGAAATACATCCACAGGTACACCTCCAATTCACTCAAATGATGTCAATTAGCCTATCAGAAGCTTCTAAAGCCATGACATCATTTTTGGGAATTTTCCAAGCTGTTTAAAGGCACAGTCAACTTAGTGTATGTAAACTTCTGACCCACTGGAATTGTGATACAGTGAATTCTAAGTGAAATAATCGGTCTGTAAACAATTATTGGAAAAATGACTTGTGTCATGCACAAAGTAGATGTCCTAACCGACTTGCCAAAACTTTAGTTTGTTAAAACCTCTCTGGGGTATGTGGGACGTGACTGTCCCACCTGCGGGACACACTATTCAACAGCCATTGAAATAGCAGGGCAGCAAATTCAAAATGACAATAATCTCATAATTCAATTTTCTCAAACATACAACTATTGCATCCCATTTTAATGATAAGATTCTCATTAATCCAACCACATTGTCTGATTTCAAAAAGGCGCTACGGCGAAAGCATAATATTATATTCTGTTAGGACAGCACGTAAACAAGAAAAACCACACAGCCATTTTCCAAGCAAGGAGAGGCGTCACAAAAACCAGAAATACAGCTAAAATTAATCACTAACCTTTGATGATCTTCATCAGATGGCACTCATAGGACTTCATGTTACACAATACATGTATGTTTTGCTCGATCAAGTTCATATTAATATCCAAAAACCCCATTTTACATTGGCGCGTGATGTTCAGAAAATGTATTCCCACCAAAACTCCCGGTGAATGAGCACATCAATTTACAATAATACTCATCATAAACATTGATAAACTTTACAACAGTTATTGAAATAATTATAGATACACTTCTCCTTAATGCAACCGCTGTGTCAGATTTTAAAATAGCTTTACGGCGAAAGCACATTTTTCAATATTCTGAGTACAGAGCTCAGCCATCAAAGCAAGCAATACAGTTACCCGCCAAGTTCTGGAGTCAAAAAAAGTCATAAATAGTTTTATAAATCTTCACTTACCTTTGCTGATCTTCGTCGGAATGCACTCCCAGGACTCCCATTTCCACAAGAGATGTTCGTTTTGTTCGCTAAACTCCATATTTATGTCCAAATACCTCCGTTTTGTTCGCGCATTCAGTCGAGTTATCCAATTGCGCCTTGCTCGCGCATTTTGTTGAGCCGAAAAGTCCAAAAAGTTATACTACAGTTTGTAGAAACATGTCAAACGATGTATAGCATCAATCTTTAGGATGTTTTTTATCATACATCTTCGATAATATTCCAACCGGACAAATCCTTTGTCTTCAGAAAGGAAAAAGAGCACCTCGCGCTGACGGCCACGCGCATGAATGATCTAATGGCACTCAGCCAGACACCTGGTTGAAAAGACTGTCATTCCCTTCCAGGTCACAGTAGAAGCCTGTAACAACGTTCTAAAGACTGTTGACATCTAGTGGAAGCCTTAGGAACTGTAAAATGACCCCTAAGTCAATGTACTTTGAATAGGGAATTAATTTTAAAAAACTACAAGCCTCAGATTTTCAACTTCCTGGTTGGATTTTTCTCAGGGTGTTGCCTGCCATATGAGTTCTGTTATATTCACAGACATCATTCAAACAGTTTTAGAAACTTCAGAATGTTTTCTATCCAAATCTACTAATAATATGCATATCCTACCTTCTGAGTCTGAGTAACAGGCAGTTTAATTTGGGCACGCCTTTCATCCGGACGTCAAAATACTTCCCCCTACCGTAGAGAAGTTTTAACGAGAAAATTGTGGAGTGGTTGAAAAACGAGTTTTAATGACTCCAACCTAAGTGTATGTAAACTTCCGACTTCAACTGTATGTAATATAAAATGTGATTATTGTTCCATTTGAACATCCTGCGAGTGCATGTATGGTGCATGGTGTTTCGGGTGAATCATTTATGATTTACCTCACTGCTAGCCTCTTACATCTAGATGTTCCGCTAGCGGAATGCCTCGCCAATATCCAATGATAGAGCGTGGCGCGAATTACAAACTCCTCAAAAATCCCAAAACTTCAATTTTTCAAACATATGACTATTTTACACCATTTTAAAGACAAGACTCTCCTTTATCTAACCATATTGTCCAATTTCAAAAAGGCTTTACAACGAAAGCAAAACATTAGATTATGTCAGGAGAGTACCCAGCCAGAAATAATCACACACCCATTTTTCAAGCTAGCATATAATGTCACAAAAACCAAAACCACAGCTAAATGCAGCACTAACCTTTGATGATCTTTATCAGATGACACTCCTAGGACATTATGTTATACAATACATGCATGTTTTGTTCAATCAAGTTCATATTTATATCAAAAACCAGCTTTTTACATTAGCATGTGATGTTCAGAACTAGCATACCCACCAAAAACTTCCGGTGAATTTACTAAATTACTCACAATAAACGTTCACAAAAAACATAATAATTATTTTCATAATTATAGATACAGAACTCCTTTATGCAATCGCGGTGTCAGATTTTAAAATAGCTTTTCGGTGAAAGCACATTTTGCAATATTCTGCGTAGATAGCCCGGCCATCATGGCTAGCTATTGTGACACCCACCAAGTTTGGCACTCACCAAAATCAGATTTACTATAAGAAAAATTTGATTACCTTTGCTGTTCTTCGTCAGAATGCACTCCCAGGACTTCTACTTCAACACCCAATGGTGTTTTGGTTCCAAATAATCCATAGTTATATCCAAATAGCTGCGTTCTGTTCTTGCGTTCAAGACACTATCCGAAGGGTGACGCACCGGCGCGTATCGTGACAAAAAATGTCAAAATATTCCATTACCGTACTTCGAAGCATGTACAACGCTGTTTAAAATCAATTTTTATGTGATTTCTCTCGTAAAATAGCGATAATATTCCGACCGGGAGACGTTGTATCCGTTCAAAGACTGAAAGAAGTAAGTCTTCACATGCACGCGCGCACCCGTGTCATTGTTCTCAGATCGACCACTTTCCAAATCCCCTACTGTTTTTCACCCAGGGACTGCAGAGTCATCATTCCCCGTTCTGGCACCTTCTGAGAGCCTATGGAAGCCTTAGAAAATGTCACGTTACAGCAGAGATCCTCTATTTTCCATAAAGAGGCTATAGAAGGCCAAGAAATGGTCAGAGAGGGCACTTCCTGTATGGAATCTTCTCAGGTTTTGGCCTGCCATATGAGTTCTGTTATACTCACAGACACCATTCAAACAGTTTTAGAAACTTTAGGGTGGTCCAAATAATCCAAATAAAATAATTATATGCATATTCTAGTTTCTGGGCAGGAGTAATAACCAGATTAAATCGGGTACGTTTTTTATCCGGCCGTGAAAATACTGCCCCCTATCCTAAACAGGCTAGATAATGCTTTCATGGAAAATGCATTGCAATACAAACATTTGCTCTGACATTTTGCTTAACAAATTAGAGTAGCCTACAATGATAATCTATGACCATAATTATAACACCATATTGCTTTGAACACTGACCTAATTTTACTTTCCTTACAAGTTACCAGATGGAGTGAGCTTTGGCTACATTTAATTAACAAGAATTAGAGACATTAAAAACGTCTAGGAACTCATTAGTGTGATATGGATAACATTTCCACAGAGGGCCAACCAATTGAACTCTCAGTGATAAACAGTGTTTGCTGCGAGAGAATAGAGAACATTCTCATTTTGACTTAATTGAGTGAGTGGAGGCCCCGTTTTAGTCACAGAAAACAATCTGTAATAACTTAATGTATTTTTCAACCATTATCAGCGGAGTCATTTCAGCTGTGTTGTCATTACTCACACAAATTAATATAAATACACAGACAGACAAGGTTGGTGCTTCTGTTTTCGTATAGTGCATAAAGTACTGTATCAATGGAGAATACACTCTAGTACTACAGAACATGTTTACAGCCTGATAGGCAAATGACTATAGATTAATCTGTAATCTAATACATCAAGGGTCAGTTTCCTGACACAGTCTTGGACTAAAAGCCCTTTTAATTTCCATTGAAATTGCATTTTAGTCCAGGACTATGCATAATCTGTGCCCAGAAAACCATCCCCTACAGTCCTCTCAGAAGGATGTCTGTCTGAAGATGACCCTCCATGGCCCGAGGCGTACCCAGAGAGCAGGAATTCTCTCTCCACTTTATTTTTAAACGTTTGACAAGGCCTGTCTCCTCCTGTTTATCATCGTGTCTCCGGGTGGAAAGGAGCCTCTCACTTGGGTACATGTCAACAACCTCATAGGTCTGAGTCATGCTGTCCAACTCCTGCTTTTATCTACTGAGGATATTGCTGCATGAATGACTGTATTTTACAACATACAAAACTGAGAGATCATTGGGAGATTTATTCGGCTTTATAGTGTATTTTTAGACTTCCATTGCAGTACATTTACCAACTGATTCGATGATGGTGATTGCTACTTAAGATTGGTGTTCAGAGAACAATGGGATGGATGATGTGTCTGCCTTTGACATCACTTTACAGATTCAGTCATTATGTACAAGAAATTGCTATGTAAATGTCTAAAAACATTGAAAGCATTGAAAGCAGACAATCTCTGCTGGGTTTTGTGTGCTGTTCCATTGCCAAACACCTGCTTTTCTGTGACACACCTTTTTTAGAATTTGTACTCATTTTCTAATGCATTGACAGATGGATGGACAACTTCCTAGAGCTGTAATAGCAGTCCTTTTATTTCACCTGCATGTCATCTCTGTTCAACACACTCCTGTATAATCTCTCTTTATGGTCAGATCATGTGCTTGTCATGGTATGTGTTACTCAAGCAACGTGAAAAAACAGCGTCCACTAATAAGAGGGTTTGTGCTAAAGATCCTGAAGCAACTGGACATGGCTGGTTTGTGTTATTTCAGTAACTAGTCTAATCTCCAGTGGGATTTAGTACAAGGCACTGTACTAGATAAATAGCAGTTAGGGGATACCTAGTCAGTTGTACAACTGAAATGTGTCTTCCACATTTAACCCAACCCCTCTGAAACAGAGAGGTACAGAGGGCTGCCATAATCAACATCCACAGCACCTGAGGAACAGGAACTGCCTTGCTCAGGGCCAGAACAACAGATGTTTACCTTGTCAGCTCGAGGATTCGATCCAGCAACCTTTCGGTTACTGGCCCAACACTCCTACCCACCAGGCTACCTGCGGCCCATAGTTAGGGGAGGCAGACTATGATGTTGCTGCAATCAGTTCAATGTTCTGTTATGGTTAAATATTTAAGGTAATTTCTGAAGTGGTACAATTTGTGGGAGAACAATATATTTAAAAAAAATATTGACCCCATGAGGAGAAATCTACGTGCTCATGTGCCTGACACACTAAGGATTTACTATCTGTGTACTGCGTGTTTACATGCTGTTAGACCACAATAACAAACCACACATATGTAACAATTAAATAATCTACAGAATGGAAAAGAAAAATGCTAACAATCAGTTGACAATTTATAAATTCTGTGACAGTCTATTGAATTCCATTAAAATGTATGGTGACAAATAACCCGAGAGACAATTTTCTTCTGAAGAAATAGGTCACAGATTCAATTACATTCACTGAAGCATGGACTCATTCTATCATGCCAAATTAAGTGCATTTTAGCAACCTACTTTTCTTTCAGAATTTTATAGACACACTCAGTCTACTGAAGAGAGATTCTGCAGAGAGAAACTGAATTACTGGCCTTTAATTTATAGCTGTTTTAAATTGGAAAATCATTTTTTCTCCCCAGAAAAAGCTGTTAACTCCAGCTACTGGGTTTATCTGTCTTGAAAGCAAAACACTTCACCTTCTCTTGATTCTCATTATAAGTTTCAGAATTGCTTAGACACCATTGCAATTCAGCTTTATCTGTTCGCTAACTTCAACTGCAATGATAAAAAATAAATAGGCTGTGTAAAATGAAAATGAGCCCCATGTGCACTGATAGAATAGCCACTTAATTTACTGATCTCTGTGGTATGTTAAACATTTCAGTGATAGACAAGTACTTAGTTTCACTACAAATGTGTTTCTCTCAACTTTCTTTTTCATTTTATATCGCAAGGATAGATTATAGTGTAAATGCAAAACAGCTCATAACCTGGTACTTACCAACTGTAATTTAATTATTGCACAATTATTAGCAGGTTAAACCTTACATTAATAAACCTACACCTAGCTAGCTACAGTGCCCTCAAAGTATTCACACTTTTTAAAAATGTTGTTGTGTTGCAGCCTGATTTAAAATGGATTAAATATTTTTTTTAAAGTGTCACTGGCCTGCACACAGTACCCAATAATGTTAAAGTGAAATTATGTTTTTAGACATTTTTACAAATGAATAAAAAATTTATAACTTAAATGTTTTGAGTCAAGAAGTATTCAACTTGTTTGTTGACCAAAATTGCAAGAAAAATGTCATAAATAGAAAACTGTACCATGTTCATTTAAGGACCAAAAGATTGACAGCTGTGCCATATAGAGTAAATTGCAAAATAGTTTGGAAGAGATTTTTGATGTACCGATTCCATGGCACAAGGTGCCATATATATATGGGGATACAACCCTCCCAGCTCTGCAGATTTTGAAGAGACAGAATCATTACATTGTTTGTTTTGGTACTGTCCATATGTAGCTTGTTTTTGGTCGCAGGTCCAGGAATGGCTGAAGAAGTGCAACATTTACCTGGAGCTAACTCTGCAGATAGCACTACTGGGTGATTTGAAAAGTCATAGTTAATCGATCAATAATGTAATAATACTTTTAGCAAAAAATGTTATCTTTAAATTTCAATCCGTAGAAACTATGATAACAGAAAGGTTCAGAACTTTTGTGAAATATCACAACACAGTTGAAAAATATATGGCAAATAGAAATAATAAATGGATGGTGTTAAGAGATAGATGGGAGGGGTTGAGTGGAGCTGAAGGGTGGGATTAAAAACAACAAGTTAACTAATGTAAAATATACTGTGTCCGTAAAATGTATATAGGTCCAGAAGTTTTGTGAAACAGCACAGTTAAAAATATATGTCAAAATAGAATTCAAACTGGATGGGCTTCAGAGTATGGGAGGGGTTGATGGTACCTGAAGGATGGGATTAAAAACAAACAATAGATAACTATTGTAAAATACATTGTGTCTGTAAAATGTGTATAGTATGTATAAGCTGGAAGTAGAAGCCGAAGTGTTGTTGGCCATTAGTATACTCCAATTAAGGGAGGGGTGGTAGGGTTAGGGGAAAATGTATTTTAAAAAGATATATGTATATATATTGACTCGGTCTTTTACCAAATAGGGCAATTTAAAAAAATATATATATATATATTTCACCTTTATTTAACCAGGTAAGCTAGTTGAGAACAAGTTCTCATTTACAACTGCGACCTGGCCAAGATAAAGCAAAGCAGTGCGACAGAAACAACAACACAAAGTTACACATGGAATAAACAAGCGTACAGTCAATAACACAATAGAAAAAAAGAAAGTCTGTATACAGTGTGTGCAAATGGCATGAGGTGGTAAGGCAATAAATAGTCCAAAGCAGCAAAGTAATTACAATTTAGCAGATTAACACTGGAGTGATAGATGAGCAGATGATGATGATCAGATGACGGAGTGTAAGTATTGATACTGGTGTGCAAAAGAGCAGAAAAGTGAATAAAACAATATGGGGATGAGGTAGGTAGTTGGATGGGCTATTTACAGAGGGACTATGTACAGCTGCAGCGATCGGTTAGCTGCTCAGATAGCTGATGTTTAAAGTTAGTGAGGGAAATGTAAGTCTCCAGCTTCAGCGATTTTTGCAATTCGTTCCAGTCACTGGCAGCAGAGAACTGGAAGGAAAGGCGGCCAAAGAGGAGTTGGCTTTGGGGATGACTAGTGAGATATACCTGCTCGAGCGCGTGCTACGGGTGGGTGTTGTTACCGTGACCAGTGAGCTGAGATAAGGCGGAGGTTAACCTAGCAAAGACTTATAGATGACCTGGAGCCAGTGGGTCTGGCGACGAATATGTAGCGAGGGCCAGCCGACTAGGGCATACAGGTCGCAGTGGTGGGTGGTATAAGGCGCTTTGGTAACAAAACGGATGGCACTGTGATAGACTACATCCATACATCTATCTTCTGAATACCACCACTACCTTGTCACAACACAACTGACTGGCTCAAACGCATTAAGAAGGAAAGAAATTCCCCAAATTAACTTTGAACAAGGCACACCTGTTAATTGGAATGCATTCCAGGTGACTACCTCATGAAGCTGGTTGAGAGAATACCAAGCGTGTGCAAAGCTGTCATCAAGGCAAGGGTGGCTACTTTGAAGAATATAAAATATAAAATATATTTTGATTTGTTTAACACTTTTTTGGTTACTAAACTCAACAAAAAAAGAAACGTCCTCTCACTTTCAACTGCGTTTATTTTCAGCAAACTTAACATGTGTAAATATTTGTATGAACATAACAAGATTCAACAACTGAGACATAAACTGAACAAGTTCCACAGACATGTGACTAACAGAAATGGAATAATGTGTCCCTGAACAAAGGGGGGTTCAAAATCAAAAGTAACAGTCAGTATCTGGTGTGGCCACCAGCTGCATTAAGTGCTACAGTGCATCTCCTCCTCATGGACTGCACCAGATTTACCAGTTCTTGGTGTGAGATGTTACCCCAGTCTTCCACTAAGGCACCTGCAAATTACCGAACATTTCTGGGGGGAATGGCCCTAGCCTCACCCTCCGATCCATCAGGTCCCAGACGTGCTCAATGGGATTGAGATCCGGGCTCTTCGCTGGCCGAGGCAGAACACTGACATTCCTGTCTTGCAGGAAATCACGCACGGAATGAGCAGTATGGCTGGTGGCATTTTCATGCTGCAGGTTCATGTCAGGATGAGCCTGCAGGAAGGGTACCACATGAGGGAGGAGGATGTCTTCCCTGTACGCACAGCGTCAAGATTGCCTGCAATGACAACAAGCTTAGTCCGATGATGCTGTGACACACCGCCCCAGACAATGACGGACCCTTCACCTCCAAATCGATCCCGCTCCAGAGTACAGGCCTTTATTTAACCAGGTAGACCAGTTGAGAACAAGTTCTCATTTACCACTGCGACCTGGCCAAGATAGAGCAAAGCAGTGCGACACAAACAAACGTACAGTCAATAACACAGTAGAAAAGTCTATATACAGTGTGTGCAAATGTAGTAAGATTAGGGAGGTAAGGCAATAAATAGGCCATAGTGGCGAAATAATGACAGTTTAGCAATTAACACTGGAGTGATAGATGTGCAGAAGATGAATGTGCAAGTAGAGATACTGGTGTGCAAAGAAGCAAAAAAAATAAATAACAATATGGGGATGAGGTAGTTTGGTGGGCTATTTACAGATGGGCTGTGTACAGGTGCAATGATCGGTAAACTGCTCTGACAGCTGATGCTTAAAGTTAGAGAAGGAGATATAAGATTCCAGCTTCAGGGATTTCTGCCGGGGCTTGCAGATGAGTTTTCGGAGACATCGCAACGGAAAAGCCTGTTGAAACCATGGACGATTACGTTGGCAGACCAGTCGTGATTGATCGGTGGGGCTCCGTGTCGACAATAAAGGGTCCAGGCCAATTGGCAAAAGAGGTGTTGTAGCCCAGGAATTAGCTGGTATTCTTTGTCAGCTAGCCAGGAGATGGGCCTAGCTCAAGGCTAACTGGTGTTTTTTTCAGGACAGAGGCTTTAGCCAACAATAGTCACTCAGTTGCAGCTAGTTAGCTGCGATGATCTTGTGTAATGGTCCAGAGAATGCGACAGGAATCCGATGATGTGGTAGAGAAAAGCAGTCCAATATGCTCTGGGTTGATATCGCGCTGTGCAGACTGGCAGGTAATGACCGACCTTAAGCTGGCTGGTGTATGAGCTAAAGGTGAAGCCCGCTAGCAGTGACTAACAATGACTAATAGCTAGTAACGTTAGCTAGTTAGCTGGCTAGCTTCTGATGGAGGTTCCAGTTATAAAGTATAAAAATAGCAGATCTGTACCACATATTTAGTTCGTAGATGGAAAGTGAGATTAAAATATATACGAAAAACCCCCAAAAGAAACAGACTATTTACTACAGACTATTTACTATTTATACGGGACAAGACAAACACATGTCCGACTGCTACGCCATCTTGGTACAAGAATGACAAAGATACAGTCAATCAAGTTAACACCGCCCGTGTCAACGGCGCGTAATGATGCCGAATAGCCATGACGCCTTCCTAGCTAAAATTTGTTTCCCAATGGATTGACTGAATGCAGACTGATCTAGCAAAGGCTGGTTACTTTTTAGAGTGTCTAAGGAATATATACGAATGTAATTTGACTGGTTGAAACAACGTATAGCGTTTAATTTTCACAGATTTCTTTCTTTGCAAGTTGAACAAGTGGAAATACAAAAATCGTCCATAGGATATGAAAAATGATTTTATCTAACAAAATGACACCACATGTTATCTCCGGGACCCTAAGGATGACAAATCAGAGCAAGAATGTACAGTGGGGGAAAAAGTATTTGATCCCCTGCTGATTTTGTACGTTTGCCCACTTACAAAGAAATGATCAGTCTATAATTTTAATGGTAGGTTTATTTGAACAGTGAGAGACAGAATAACAACAAAAAAATCCAGAAAAACACATGTCAACAATTTTATAAAATCATTTGCATTTTAATGAGGGAAATAAGTATTTGACCCCTCTGCAAAACATGACTTAGTACTTGGTGGCAAAACCCTTGTTGGCAATCACAGAGGTCAGACGTTTCTTGTAGTTGGCCACCAGGTTTGCACACATCTCAGGAGGGATTTTGTCCCACTCCTCTTTGCAGATCTTCTCCAAGTCATTAAGGTTTCGAGGCTGACGTTTGGCAACTCGAAACCTTCAGCTCCCTCCACAGATTTTCTATGGGATTTAAGGCCTGGAGACTGGCTAGGCCACTCCAGGACCTTAATGTGCTTCTTCTTGAGCCACTCCTTTGTTGCCTTGGCCGTGTGTTTTGGGTCATTGTCATGCTGGAATTCCCATCCACGACCCATTTTCAATGCCCTGGCTGAGGGAAGGAGGTTCTCCACCCAAGATTTGACAGTACATGGCCCCGTCCATCGTCCCTTTGATGCGGTGAAGTTGTCCTGTCCCCTTAGCAGAAAAACACCCCCAAAGCATAATGTTTCCACCTCCATGTTTGACGGTGGAGATGGTGTTCTTGGGGTCATAGGCAGCATTCCTCCTCCTCCAAACACGGCGAGTTGAGTTGATGCCAAAGAGCTCCATTTTGGTCTCATCTGACCACAACACTTTCACGAGTTGTCCTCTGAGTCATTCAGATTTTCATTGGCAAACATCAGCCGGGCATGTATATGTATTCTTGAGCAGGGGGACCTTGAGGGCGCTGCAGGATTTCAGTCCTTCACGGCGTAGTGTGTTACCAATTGTTTTCTTGGTGACTATGGTCCCAGCTGCCTTGAGATCATTGACAAGATCCTCCCGTGTAGTTCTGGGCTGATTCCTCACCGTTCTCATGATCATTGCATCTCCACGAGGTGAGATCTTGCATGGAGCCCCAGGCTGAGGGATATTGACAGTTCTTTTGTGTTTCTTCCATTTGCGAATAATCGCACCAAATGTTGTCACCTTCTCACCAAGCTGCTTGGCGATGGTCTTGTAGCCCATTCCAGCCTTGTGTAGGTCTACAATCTTGTCCCTGACATCCTTGGAGAGCACTTTGGTCTTGGCCATGGTGGAGAGTTTGGAATCTGATTGATTGATTGTTTCTGTGGACAGGTGTCTTTTTTACAGGTAACAAGCTGCAGTTAGGAGCACTCCCTTTAAGAGTGTGCTCCTAATCTCAGCTCGTTACCTGTATAAAAGACACCTGGGAGCCAGAAATCTTTCTGATTGAGAGAGGGTCAAATACTTATTTCCCTCATTAAAATGCAAATCAATTTATAGCATTTTAGACATGCGTTTTTCTGGATATTTTTGTTGTTATTCTGTCTCTCACTGTTCAAATAAACCTACCATTAAAATGATAGACTGATCCTTTCTTTGTCAGTGGGCAAACGTACAAAATCAGCAGGGGATCAAATACTTTTTTCCCCCACTGTAAGTAAATATTTCACCTTCAGATGTGAATGTATCAAACCTGTCGCAGTGAAAAAAGTGTTTTGTTGTTCTGCACTCTCCTCAAACAATAGCATGGCATTTTTTCACTGTAATAGCTACTGTAAATTGAACAATGCAGTTAGATTAACAAGAATTTAAGCTTTCTGCCCATATACAGTTGAAGTCGGTGTTTACATACACCTTAGCAAAATACATTTAAACTCAGTTTTTCACAATTCCTGACATTTAATCCAAGTAAAAATTCCCTGTCTTAGGTCAATATGGATCACCACTTTATTTTAAGAATGTGAAATGTCAGAATAATAGTAGAGAGAATTATTTATTTCAGCTTTTATTTCTTTCATCAAATTCCCAGTGGACTGGCAAAAACTATAGTTTGTCAACAAGAAATTTGGGGAGTGGTTGAAAAATGAGTTTTAATGACACATTGCGCTACATGTTTTACACCTGTCCCGTAGATGGGACACCGATCACTAACAAGTTTTAAAGGACGAACCACTGTATGTTTGGGGCAAATCAAATGCACACATTACTGTGTACCACTCTCCATATTTTCAAGCGTAGTGGTGGCTGCATCATGTTATGGGTATGGTGGTAATCGTTAACGACTGGGGAGTTTTTCAGGATAGACAATAAAAAGAATGGAGTTAAGCACAGGCAAAATCCTACAGGAAAACCTGATTCAGTCTGCTTTCCACCAGACACTAGGAGATTAATTCACCTTTCAGCAGGATAATAGCCTATAACACAAGGCTAAATCTACACCGAAGTTGCTTACCAAGAAGACAGTAGCCGAGTTACAGTTTAGATTTAATTCTGCTTGAAAATCTATGGCAAGACTTGAAAATGGTTGTCTAGTAATGATCAACAACCAATTAGACAGAGCTTGAATTTTTTTATAATAATGTGCAAATATTGTACAATCCAAGTGTGGAAAGCTCTAAAATACTTACCCAGAAAGACTCACAGCTGTAATTACTGCCAAATGTGATTGTAACTCAGTGGTGAGAATACTTATGTTCTTTTGATTTCTGTATTTCATTTTTAATAATTTAGCAAAATGACTAGAAACACGTTTTCACTTTTGTCATTATGGTATTGTGTGTAGATGGGGTGAGAACAAAAATCTATTTATTCCATTTTGAATTCAGGCTGTAACACTACAAAATGTAGAATAAATCAAGGCGTATGAATACTTTCTGAAGGCACTGTACATGCACTCGATCAATCAAACCAATTCAAAATAACCTTTACTTTATTTATCCTGCATGAATAAAGCTAATTAGATCTCCAAATTCTAGATTCTACTAAAGTACCGGTGGTTACATTCAGATTTGGAGGACTGACAGACAGAGATGACTCATCCTGCATGATACTTTAGCTTCCAAAAACCATTGCATTCTTATTTTCTATTGATATTCAGGAGAGACAAATCCAATCTCTTGTCATCATCTTGTCATCAACTTAGGTGTGTTGAGTTCTCCCATTTCCCCCTTTTCTATGCACTCAAAAGAGGGTTGCCATGGAAGTGACCAACACTGACCGTCTCTGGAGACACCGTCTTTGTCTCAGTCTGTCTTCACTAGATGCCTCAGTGTCAGCCATAGCCTTTCGTATTATATTTCACATCAGAATGTGAAACTGCACTCCTGCTAGGGGTTACTGGGAAACGTTCAACTTTTGGTAGAAATACTTCTAGCATTGAACTCAGCTCCTATTATTCCATGGCCTGTTTGATCTTAAGCTTGTACAGTGCTGGATATTCTCCTCTGAAGAAAGCTCCCATAAAGCAGCCTTTAATAATTCATGACACCAGATTTAGATTTGTGCTCCACTGCTCAGAAACGACTGAAAATTCTACACTACATTACTTTGCGGAATAGGCATGGATCTGCTATTTAAGTTTGATATACAGTTCAGCAAGTTAACAGTCGTTGCATATTGTTGCATACCCATTTGAATTGGAATGGATGAAAAAGTTAATGGCTTCCCAAGATTTTGTAATGTGTATTCATTCCATTATTACTGTACGCTTTAGACCTCTTTTTATAGTACAAACGACTGTGTAGGCATATTTATAAATATATATATATATATATATATATATATATATATATATATATACTGTATATGGAGGGAGGCTAGAAAATCCTTAAAATATGTGAAACATGAAGATTACAGACAGTACAGTGTTCATGTAGGCCTACAGTATAGGCTACAGTAGATCTACTGTAAGTGGTGCATATATCACATTTCATTTGAGCTCCATGCTTTCATTTCAGTGCCACCAAACCGCATTGCGGTTTACACATCATCTTGTGAGTCAGACAGTACATTATCCATTCATTATCAATTGGTCAGATTCAATTCCATATCCATTCCATATCTACATATTATGTGTCTTTTCAAAAGCAAACAAATGTCCCTCAGCCATGTGTGTATCTGTTTTCATCTCATGTTGTATCATTGAATTCATTTATTTCACCTGTATTTAACCAGGTAGGCCAGTTTAGAACAAGTTCTCATTTACCACTGCGACCTGGCCAAGATAGAGCAAAGCAGTGTGACACAAACGACACAGAGTTACATATGGGATAAACAAACGTTCAGTCAATAACCCAGTAGAAAAGTCTATATACAGTGTGTGCAAATGTAGTAAGATTAGGGAGGTAAGGCAATAAATAGGCCGTCGTAGCGAAATAATTACAATTTAGCAATTTAAACAATGGAGTGATAGATGTGCAGAAGATGAATGTGCAAGTAGAGATACTGGTGTGCGAAGGAGCAAAAAAATAAATAACAATATGGGGATGAGGTAGTTGGGTGGGCTATTTACAGATGGGCTATGTACAGGTGCAATGATCGGTAAACTGCTCTGACAGCTGATGCTTAAAGCTAGTGAGGGAGATATAATGGATGATATAATGGATGTACATAGAGCCTCTGTTGGTATGCTGTAAGGTGTGCTGCTCAGTGTGGCCCAGTTGCATTTTAATGCAATAGACATGATTGAGAAATGGGCACCAGCCGGTTGGCTGTTGCTAGTACTAATGCAATGTAAATGGAGCAAAATAATGACTAATGTCTGCTTATGTATGCATCTTGAGTTCTGTGTTTGGGTTCTTCTGCATGCAAAGTACAACCTAGGTAATTGATTTCACAGGGTTCATTAAGCACAATTTGTATATCAGATGGACTGGAAATGAAAGTTGTTGATTAGTTAAATCTTGTTTTAGGGAAATTGATTTTTCACATCCCAATCTGTGTGATATCCCATGTAATATTATACAGCTTATGTTGTGATTTGTTTTGCAATGAAGGTGACATTGGTGAATATTAACTCTTTGTTCTGCATATTAGGATTGGGAATTGCCAGGGACCTTACGATACGATATTATCACGATACTTAGGTGCCGATTTGATATGTATTACGATTCTCATGATTCTATATGTATTGTAATTCGATCCTGTGATTTTATAGCGATTCGATGTTCCAAATATATTGCTCATCATACATGTATGTCTGCTGCAGAAGGACAAGAGAGTTTTTATCAGTCATAATGACCTAGCATATAAACAGTCACCACCAGGCATTGTATTTTATGCACTTTCACCCCCTTGCTTAATAGAGGAAATTAGCATTCACATTTGTAATCATGTACTCCCTTAGCTATGCAGGTTGATTGTCTTTCTATACACTGTGTTCCTGTGATTAAACTTAAAAGGGACATGATTACAAATGTGAATGCTAATTTCCTCTAATAAGCAAGGGGGTGAAAGTGCATAAAATACAATGCCTGGTGGTGACTGTTTATATGCAAGGTCATTATAATAGGGAAGCAAATGAACCATGCATCACTTTGGATTATGTTAATGTGACAAACTGCTGTGGTGTGGTCAGAGGCCTTAGAGTCTAGCTAAATCTCTTTCCAGAAGCAAGCCAAAGTGGTGGAAATGCTTAACTAGCTAACGCTCTGGCTTGGCTACATGGGGGCCATGCCCCGGATGTCCAGGCTGTGTGTGTGTGTGTGTGTGTGTGTGTGTGTGTGTGTGTGTGTGTGTGTGTGTGTGTGTGTGTGTGTGTGTGTGTGTGTGTGTGTGTGTGTGTGTGTGTGGCTCCATATGAGATGACCCTGGAAACCATGACCACAGTGTAGTCCTGGCCATTAGAGGCATGGCACACTGACCCAACTACATGCATGGTGATGCCCTGTAGCATTACTCTGGCAACCTCTGCCTGGCGTACAGGTTCTTGGTTCCTAGATTTCCTCACTTATTCAACATCACTGGATCTATGTTAGTGTCAGCATTTGAGAAATACCAATGATCATGTTCTGTGGTAAAATGTCAAAGATGCATTTCTAAGTTTTAGCTTTAAGAAGCAATGAAAAATGGACAAAAGGAATATAGATTCAAACTCCCAGACACATAATGCACCGACCTTCACACATACAAACACATGCACGAGTGGGCACACACACACACGCAGGCCCCCTAGCACCTCCTTTGCAGGAAATGTAATGGTCTCATGAACATCAGGCAGGGTCATGCTCAAGTCACAGCCAATTTATCTTGGCGAGATGCAGTGAAGGGTGTCTGTCTGTCTGTCTGTCTGTCTGTCTGTCTGTCTGTCTGTCTGTCTGTCTGTCTGTCTGTCTGTCTGTCTGTCTGTCTGTCTGTCTGTCTGTCTGTCTGTCTGTCTGTCTCTGCATTAGCTGGGGTCTTAATTGATCCCCAGTTTGTGTTTTTGATGGTAGGCCAAACTGTCTTTCTAGGGAAGGAAGGGTGTGGTAAAAGAGACGTATCTACATCATTGGCTGTATTATATCTCTAAGAAAATACTCCATGTAATCACATAACTTACATATTTTTGTTGGTCCCACCCCTAGCCACACCTCATTAGTTCCAATGTCCCATCTTATTGGTTAGAGGTTTGTTTTTTCTCTCCTTAAGCACTGACGTGCCGGAACCAGTCATGTCCAAAGTAGCAGCACACATCCAATGTCAGTATGTTCCCGTCCTGTTTGGGGCCAGTGTTAGGGGTACGATGTGAACTACAAATGTCTGTATACATGTCACTGAAATGAGGCAATGCTTTCCACTCTTGCCTGTCGCTTTCTGTTTACTGAATTACCACTGCTAAATTTAAACCCATGGTACACTTGTTTGCTGTAGTTGCGAGACCTCTCTCTCCTCCAGTTCCTCCTTTTTTTGCTATTGCTTATCAGCTGTTGGTTAGTTTTCATTCTGCTTATGTTGTTATACTATTTGATTTCCTTTGCTTATTTCTCCAAGTTTGCACAGCCTGTGCTGTTACAATCATAATACACATTCTTTAGTCTGAAAACAATGTTGCGTTGGCATTTTCTATCTAGGGTTTCTGCACTGGGTTGACAAGCAGCTCCATTGTTTGTTGCTCTGCTATCATTTTAGCTGGCATGCTCAGACTGTCTATCCAATCTTATCTGAGCTTGGACAAAGGCCAGCTGCTGATAGTTATAGGGAATGGAATTGCGTTAATTAAGTTCTGGGAACATAATACTTTGAAATGCAATATGTCGAAATCAACCATTGGCATTTACAGTATGTGGATGAGGTGCACAGAACAGAACCCTGGCACAGGCAGGCAGGCCGCTGGATATTCCATAAAAGCAATCCCTGGAATCATCCCCATTGGAACGTTCTGAGGCCTTTGTGGGTCTTTGCTGTGGTGACACAGAATCCACCACCATCACGAGGCTAGGCACTCTCTCTCTCTCTCTCTCTCTCTCTCTCTCTCTCTCTCTCTCTCTCTCTCTCTCTCTCTCTCTCTCTCTCTCTCTCTCCTGTGTTCTGGTTTTGTAATGACTAGCTGAGGTCTATTCACAGTTATGAATGCATTCCCATCTGTGAAATGCCAAACAAATTAAATCTAATACCCTGCGATTGGATTCAGTCATACTTCTCATTATGCCCATCAAAAGCCAATGAGGTATTGCAAATATTTTATTGCCAAATTTAATGAAGCTGTAGTTTCTCCATTTAGATTCCTGCACATTTGCATACTCGAGCCCCAGTCTCAGGACTGTTCTGCAGGCGGATTTTCACATATTTATGAAAGATGGGCGGGGTAGTAGCCTATTTTATAACCCTCATTGACCAAATGTTAGTATAAAATGTTGGTTGAGGTATTGCATCCTTAGTACTATGTCAGGTATGTGATGATTAGCCGTAAAACAGCTTCAGCTAGATGGATAAAAATATTATCAATGAAGGTTGTGCAGGTTTTTAACCCCAAAACCCACATTATACCATACTATTAATGCAGGAATCATACATATTTATATAGCCTACTAAAGATGCTTTGTATTATGAGATGTAGAAAAACTGTGGTCTTGGGACCTAAAGGTCTGTTTGTATTAATGAGGTGTTGTAACACACAATTCAGTTTGTATGCGTCTTGTAGCATGTTAAGCCTGTGTGCTGCCCAATTGTGTACTAACAATTCATTCATATTGATTGCCTTTTTCTGTGGTCCTCTGGTAGATGATAAAGACACTGTTGGCTTGAACAATGGGCACAACTCTTTGGCTTGGCCACATTTCTGTGTAATCTGTGGTGCTGCACCAGTGCCATCTAGTGGAACTTGTGAGAAATAACCCAAATCCAATTGTTTTTTTGTGTTGCATTGTCTTCTGTTTCCCATCTGTGTTGTTGAGGTGTGAATGAGTAAAGCAAAAATATCAAATTGGTCCAGCTGTAGACATTTACCGCTTGAGGTGGTAGTTAATATTTTGTATACCACTGTAGCTGCCCTTGTTTAAATAATACAGTCGCAGTGATCACTGACAGTTGCCCTTGGAAGAACCTCTCACTTATAAACCAGCTGTGTGTCAAAAGATACCAGGACCTGTTTAATTCACACAACATTAATCACATGCAAATGGTAGTGGTATGCTGTATGCAAGGCCAATTATAGCCTTCAGTGTCAGGTTAAGCATTTACATAAGTGCAAGTTGATAAGCATTCAAATGGACATGTACAAAGCAGTTTGAATGATACTCTCTATTATTCAGGTTTTTTATACTGAATGCTAGTTGGATAGATTAATAACCATAACACATTACACATTTGTATTATTTGTTGTTCATGACACTTGCAACGCCAGGACAGTGAGTTCGATTTCCAGGTCCACCCGTACGTAAAATATATGCATGCCTGACTGTAAATTGCTTTGTATTAAAGCTAAATGACATATATTACCACTGGGCACACCACGTCCTTTTAACATAGATATTTGGTTGAGATGTTGAACAATGAGATTGCAACCTATATTCACCCACTCAAAGGGACAGCCAAAAGTTAGTTCAATTTCTAATGTGTTATCACTATGTTTTCAAATATCTAACAACACAGCCAAATTCCAAAGGAAAAACAATGTCTGATTTTTGGTTTAACTGTCACCCAAATGTCTATCACTGCCTGAACCATTTAAAAGCACAGCAAAGTTCAAATGGGAATACACTGACAGATATTTTGTTTATTTATACAACAGATGAATGTGTTATGACTGTGCTTCATCTAATAGCTGAACCAAATGGCCTGGATTGAAGTTGAGACTATATTAAAAGTTCATGGTGTTAAGTGATCAATGCCGTTTGAGATCCTGTACAGGTTATTACAGCAACTGTGAAGATCTCAACAGACCTGTGAATACCTACAGTAAGCATGCTACCTTGAACATGCATGCTTTACTTGATTACATAAGAAGACATTTATAGTTACAGTAATCTCAATGTGGCCATGGATGTGGTACTCATATTAATTAAGGTTGAATGTGACATTAGTTTGTAAGACAACCATAGCTTTAGGCTATTCACTGTATTGCAAAAGTAATATTCAATTGTGTTTGGTTAACAACGCAACCAAATATCAACATTTAAAGGAGATGTGTCTACTGCTTGGATAGTTCAATCTAAGCCACTGGCTTAATCCCATTATTTAACTTGGTTGAGTTGGAGATTTGAATTCAACATATATATATATTTTTACTTGTCAGCAAGTTAATAGGCTATTTATTGTATTTCGAAAGTGATGTTAAATTGTGTTTAGTTGTCAACACAACCAAATATCAACATTTGAAGGAGATGTGTCTTCTGCTTGGATAGTTCCATCTGTGCCATTGACTTAGTCTGGCTTTAATTCATTTAGACTAGCCTATATCTCAAATCGTTATTCAGATTCATTCTCATGTGTGCAATCAATGGCTATCATTGGGGGGCATTTTTTATTAATGTAATGTTGTTATTTGTATAAAAACTTCATCAGTTTAAGTAGTGCTGTATCCCAAACCAAAAATATATTTTTTGTCAGTCTATCAAGTCAGTCTATTTTCACCAATTTATCTCCTCTCTCTCTCTAATTATTACTATATGTGTGTCCTCATCTGTTATGAATATTATTTTGGTGGTAGCCCTGGAGTTATGTATGCCTGTACTGCATGTCTTCTTGCCGTGGTTAATTTACAGTAGCAACAAACCCCTCAAGTAAACCAAGGCACCAGCTACTTTACCCTGAGTCCTAGAACAAAACTAAAGTACAGCAATATTTCAGAGGTTCTCCCTGGGATTTACTTGTGAGGTCGTATACAGTAGAGATGTCTTATGGTGAGATTGCTTTACTGTAAATAGGAGAGTCTATCCCTGGGTTAGCAGTACATCATCTTTGTCAGTTGAAAGGGGTGTCTTTACTCTGAGTTTGGCCACTGTATTGTGATAGCTACTGTACTGTTGGCCTGTTGTATTGTATTCCAGCCATTACAGTGAGCCCATCCTCCTATAGCTCCTCCCACGAGCCTCCACTGGCTGAATTGACACTATTGTTTCCACTGACTGCAGATAGAATGGTAGCTTCAGCTCAGTGGTCAATCTT